>NC_090766.1:45461735-45466735 GCF_036898095.1 Palaemon carinicauda | reverse complement strand
CTGTACATATACATTACATATACATATATATAGTATACATATACTGTACATATACATTACATATACATATATATAGTATACATATACTATATATATATATATATATATATATATATATATATATATATATATATACACACACACTCACATACATATATATATATATAGTTAGTGTATATATATATACATATACATTCTCTCTCTCTCTCTCTCTCTCTCTCTCTCTCTCTCTCTCTCTCTATATATATATATATATATATATATATATATATATATATATATATATATATATATATGTGTGTGTGTGTGTGTGTGTGTGTGCGCGCGCGCTTGTGTGTGTGTGTGTGTGTGTGTGTGTGTATGAGCGCATGTAAGTATACTTCTTCAGATATTAATTTTCATAAAGTCGTTCTTTATTCATAAACGCAACATTAGTTAGTGGCCTACTGGCCCCTGAAATAGGTCAGGAGGTCATCCAAGCTTTAGAGAGCTCGACCCGAATAATCACTTCCGGATTTTGGGAGGTGCTTTTGACAAGCGTTGTTTATCTCTGGTTGTATTTCTGGCATCATGCGCGGATGCTGGAGTGAGAGAATGAGAGAGTGAGTGAGAGAGAGAGCCTGCCTCAAGCACCGGAATCCTCAAGCTGGCATGATGCCAACTAAAGGTTGCCAGGCGTATTGATTTGAAGAGTACCCGAGCGCTCGTAGGAAGGAAAACTTGGGAAAAAAACAAACGACGACAACGCTGTGTACTGGGTCATTAGGACAAAGAATACTGTATCACTACAGGAGTCGATATTGAATGCATAATCTTCGGGCATCTCGTTAACACTCCAAAAGAATGCATACGACGATTGATCTTGTGGATGCGACCTCGAAATCGTTATTCTGAAAATGAACGAGATAAAGGACAGGGTTTTCTCATACAATCAACTCTCTGAAACGGTACACCTAAAGCCTTTTATCTCTACATTTCAAGAGTAAAAGGGAGTAGCGGCTTCATTTCTCTATTTGGTACTTGGCAACTCACACAGAAAGAGAGAGAGTCTGTCTCAGGAGGGGGGTTGCAGTCGAAACCTGAACTCAGTGTTGCGACATGTCTGATAGTGACGAGTTGGACTGTGTGCAGGCGTGCCAAGTGTGCCTAGCGGGTTGCGATCTGATCTTCAGCTGTTGCGACTGCTGTTGCTGTCCCATTACCAGCTATGGTGAGGATTGTAAGGGGTCTATATCCCAGCGACAGTGTCCTTTCAATAGGACTTCTCAGTGCTAAGATAAGGAGGATACAGACAGACTCAAGAATAGGAAAATATTGCCATGTCGTGTTTGTTATTTACCTGTTTTTTCAAGTGTTATGGTGTTCACACGACGCACTTTTATATTAAATTGCTCAGGTCTTCCGGATATAATTTGGGTAATTTCTTCTTAAGATTCGAAGGAATGTGATTACATAAATAAATATTCTAAACTATTTGTTTGTCGCTGTTTACTGGTGATGTAACATTTTACGTTAATTATTAAAGGTGATGATATACTCGAAATTTAAGGGGGTTAAATGGGTTCCCATATAGATATCTTATATTAAATTATGTTATGTTATGTTATATTATATTATATATTGATATATATTATATTATATATATCATATATATTATATATTCATATATATATATTATATATATATATATATATATATATATATATATCTATAATATATATATATATATATATATATATATATATATATATATATATATATATATATATAATGATAAAAGGGAAAGTTCTTTCAATTTTAATTTAATCATGAATAATAGTACAAAGGCTATGGGAACATCATTTATTACGAAATTTCTATGAGTTTTCTACCTCACAATCAGGATGAAAACAAAGGTCTAGAAAGTAAAATTTGCTTAAACTACAGTAAATTTTGTCTTCTATGAACATTATACATCAATTAGTAACAATGTATATTACCAAACATTAAGAAGCAAACTGGAACATATACATTTTTATAAATACCAGAACAATAAGATAATATTGAACTAGAAATCTAATATAGTACGAGGAAAATTCGAATGAATCGTAAGAATAAAGAGGCAAATATACTAAAAGACGAAATTTTCAAAGAGATAATACACTGAAATGTATATTTAAAAGAAACAAGTAAATAGAGTTGAAACATGTAAACACCAATCTCAATACATCTCAAAAACATCTGGTCTCTCCTTTTTTATATATATTTTTCTTAAATGAATGGATCAAGTGTCCCAGAACGAAAGGACAGTATTGGAAAATCTCTCTCAGTATAAAGACGGTCTTTGTTAAATCAGTAGTTTCTTATGGCTGGAAATGGGAGTTTGGAAAAGGAGAATTACTTTCTAACAAAGATATCTTTAAGTATGAAGATGGTCTATGTTAAATCAGTAGTTTCTTATGGTTGAAAATTGGAGTTTGGAAAAGGAGAATTACTTTCTAACAAAGATATCTTTAAGTATGAAGATGGTCTATGTTAAATCAGTAGTTTCTTATGGCTGGAAATTGGAGTTTGGAAAAGGAGAATTACGTTCTAACAGAGATATTATCTTTAAGTATGAAGATGGTCTATGTTAAATCAGTAGTTTCTTATGGCTGAAAATTGGAGTTTGGAAAAGGAAAATTACTTTCTAACTGAGAGACATTTTTCTTTAAATATTCTATGTCTGAACTTGAGGGAGTTGGATCCAACATATAACAGATTAAACTAGAAATTCATCGTCACCTGAGTTAGTAGGGAGAACACACACACACACACACACTCTCTCTCTCTCTCTCTCTCTCTCTCTCTCTCTCTCTCTCTCTCTCTCTCTCTCTCTAATAAACCCACTATGGAAGGGTTGGTAGAAACGAGTGGAAAAATAATTAGAGGAAGTATCTGCTTTAACATTTTTTTCAGATAAGAGAAGAACACTAATTGGAGAAAGAAACAATTGAACATTATTTAACTATTTTTTCTAACTGCATAACCTTTATACCCAATGTATTGCAACTTTATATTTTAAGACTTTTTTTTTTTTTTTTTTTTTTTTTTTGTCAGGGCTGTTTACCTGTTTATGACAAATGTTCTCATGTTAAAATTCCCTAAATATGCATAAAAACGAGACTAAGGTATGAGTTCGCGGTAAAATATTTCAAGAGGAAAACCTTGTTAAGGTGAATAATGTTCACAAAAGACTTTTTTTTTTTTTACTGTATTTTCAACACATTTTACATTTTTGGTCTTTTTTTTCAGCCTGAAGATGAAGTAAAAAAAAAAAAAAAAAACTTTGAAAACAGTTTGCAATAAATTATGTTCCCCATAACCTTGGTACTATATTATTATTATTATTATTATTATTATTATTATTATTATTATTATTATTATTATTATTATTATTATTATTATTATTATTAGCTATAACCCTAGTTGGAAAATCACGATGATATAAGCCCAAGGACTCCAACAGGGAAAATTATCCCAGTGAGGGAAGGAATTAAGGAAATAAATAAATGTATGAGAACTAGCGAATAATTAAGATAGAATATTTTGAAAACTAACATTATAAAACATATTTCACAAATAAACTATAAAAAGACTTAAGTCAGCCTGTTCAATCTAAAAACATTTGCTGTAAGTTTGAACTTTTGAAGTTATACCGAGTCAACTACCCGATTAGGAAGATCATTCAAAAACTTGGTAACAGCTGGAATAAAACTTCTAGAATACTGTCTAGTATTGAGCCTCATAATGGAGAAGGCCTGGCAATTAGAATTAACTGCCTGCCTAGTATTACGATGAGATTGGTAGACCTAAACGTCTCAATTTTTTCTGTAACCTTACGAATATTTAAGTCATCAATCTATTAAGAATATGCGATATCGAAAAAAAAAACGAAATAACGTTTTTTGATTATGTTTATAAAAAGTCTTGTCAAAAATAAAGCAACAAAACGTTAAATTATATAAATTTTTTATAATAAAGCTAAGCATTACTTAAAAAAAAACTTCACCCCACTTCTATAGATATAATTTTGGTTCCACTCACTTGCAGGCGATGGAATGGATGGAACTCCTTTTTGAAGGATATAAATGTATAAAAGCTAATAATTACTTACTAACCATTGACATTAATAATCCAAATATACTTCCTATTTGCCAACCAAAAGCTTAATTTAAAAAGCAAAGGCCAGGGAATAATTTTTCATTCTAAAGCACTCCCAAATCAATATATATTTTATTTCATTTTTAAATTGCGCCCATCATTTTTGCCTTATTCTTAATTTAAGGAATATCCTGTGATATTACCTAAATAAGGAATTTGGTTTCTGGAAGGCTAGATTCTTCTTCAATCTTTCCGTAGATGTTCCTAGAGGGAAATTTTAAGCGTCCCTTCGGTCCATAGGTACAACCACTTTCTAGCCTTCTACTTTAACCTCTGCTCCTGCTTCCTTTGCTATTCCACTTCTTTTACTTTCGAATGAATGAGCTTCCAGATCCCAAAGCCCATAATTTCTTATTACAAATGAACACACTGTATTCTTTTCTGGTAAGCGATGGTTTGCCTTAAGGTCAAGGATACAACGGGGAATATTTTGCTCTCTCTCTCTCTCTCTCTCTCTCTCTCTCTCTCTCTCTCTCTCTCTCTCTCTCTCTCTCTCTCTCTCAGCATGGATTAAATCCCAGTCAACACTGGTGCTTAAGAGAACCTTCAGAGACAATGTGTAACTCCTGGTTAAGCCCAGCAGTTGCATTCTGAAGTAAATGGTAAAAGAGGTTAGACATCTAGAGGGAAGAGAGGAAGCGGGATCGTTGGTAAAGTAGAAGATTAAAAAGTAGGTGCAGTTAGATTCCGATTGGATACAACAAAATTCCTTTAGGAATGCCTACAGTGTACCTCATGAAATGCACTGACTGCATACCGACCATTCCCCGAATGTGTAACGATAACACCTGTCATAGTCCCGTACTAAAAGGTTAATT
>NC_090766.1:45429561-45446235 GCF_036898095.1 Palaemon carinicauda | reverse complement strand
GAGAGATAAACTGCGAAAGCAGAAAAACAACTTTCTCCTCTTCCCCGACACTGCAAACAGTTCATCAGGAAGGTCTTGTCTTCTCCCTCCCTCAGCTAAGACGACGACAACGTTAATGCGAGAAGCCAGCTGACGAGGCGCTAACTCTGCAGGACTTCCCATTGTTTGTGAAGCCTCCGTCGGGCCTCTTCAGAGGGACAGATTCATCACAGAGCCTATTCTTCTCTGGCGGAATCTCTTGATGTGTTACAACAAGGCTAAAGACTACTGCATTGATCGGCCGATGCAATTTGATGAGTATCTTACTATTGCGGTGGTTTCGTGTTCGACTGAGAATAATAATAATAATAATAATAATAATAATAATAATAATAATAATAATAATAATAATAGTAACCCTGTAACACACTTTATAAAAAACCAATCTCAGTAGATTGTGATATAATAATAATAATAATAATAATAATAATCACCCCACATTATAAACCACCAGTTTCAGCAGACTATCATAAACAAATAAAATAATACTAATAAAATTCTATGAGAGAGAGAGAGAGAGAGAGAGAGAGAGAGAGAGAGAGAGAGAGAGAATTTGGTATTATAGACTGGTTTCGTGATATCATAGAAACCCTAAACATACACATTATCCCAAACTTGTATACTTATGAGAGAGAGAGAGAGAGAGAGAGAGAGAGAGAGAGAGAGAGAGAGAGAGAGAGAGAGAGAGACCCAAGTTATTCACCATTCCCTGATATCAATATCTGAAATGGAACACAAGTTCTGAGGGGGAATTGTTGAAGATAAACACGACCTCATGATTGACTCCTCTCAGGCAAACAGCACACGATTATTTGGTCCTGTGTGGTTCCACATTGAATCCTCGTTTCCTGTGTATGTCCTGAAAGCTATTCAGCCTCAAGTAGATAAGGAATGCCATTAGATAGGTTACAGTAAGTTTTACTGTAAGTGTAAAATGGTAAAGAAATGGGGAGGCAAGATAAAGAATAAATAAAGGACAAAGGTATTAGTATTAAAAGATATTAAAATAAACTAATAGAAAGTATAAAGAATACAATCTAGGAAAATGAGATTACAAGAAAAAAAAAACATTATTACAATATACTTATCAATGTCCACTTTGTAAGAGAAAAGCAAAGTGCAAAATACCGACGTTGGGTATAGAACTGCAATAAATATTAATGAATTTATGTAATTGATAAAGAGAAAAAAAACTTACACATACATAAATAAACATTCATTGAGTACTGCTAAGGCAATTTATGACCCCAACCCACCTAACCAGCTTCTAAGAGCAACTCAATTGATGATACATTGAAGACACTTATAATTCTTGTGTGATGCTTTGTTGGGCATTTTCTTTTTCTTTCATTAAGCACCACTTTAATATTATTTTAATTAAATAAATGTATCTCTTCAATCCTTTCAGTGCAAAAATATTATTCAATTCTAGACCCTCAGGAAAGTGGGTGATGGTAAAATGCCGTATAGTTCCTTAATTTTACTTCTGGAACTTTGATGTACATTAGCTTTACAGTAATCTTCTACATGGTTTTAAATACAGACTGGAAGTTTATAAATTCTTGAAGATTGGAGGCTGCAACCGTAGACTTCTGCTACCACATCAGCATTCGGTATGCGAAATACTTGACTTCTATTTATGCGGTTTGGGGATCGCTTCTTCATAGCTGTGTCTTCTCATGGACACGCTTCTTGGTAATTTCTCCTTCATCGAAGATCATCTTCTACCTCCCGGTTGGAAAGTAATTTGTTGGCAGTTAGGGAACTCGGTCCCTTCGTTGTCCGTCTTTGTAAATATCTTGTTGTTAACTTGACGTTTCGTTAGTGCCGGCCAAACTGTGCACCACGGGTAAGGCCTCCCCCATGACGGGGGGGAGAGGGAGAAGGGACAACCGTTTAACGCGGTTACTTGTAGGGAAGAGCTGCTTCCTCGATGCGCATGTTGCTTAAGTATCCCAGAACAAGGGCGTTGTAATTGCGTCATGTCATGTGACTCTTCTTGTGTTCTATTGGTCCCTTCTTCTGACGTAATGGTAACGTCATACATATGTCACTTCCGATTTCTCGGCAAGGTAACCGACGCGCATTCCAATTGCGTTGTTTTGGCCAATTTATCGCTTATGTCAGCACTTTTCACAAACAGTGCCTCTCGAGTACCCTCTCACTCTGATTTTATTTTTCTCGTCTCTCTCTCTCTCTCTCTCTCTCTCTCTCTCTCTCTCTCTCTTTATTTCAATGTCTCTCTATCGTTTAACTAACGAATAAAACTCATAAAACACTTGATCAAATACACATATCACCTTATTTAGTAGGAATTATTTTCCTTTACATGACACCACTCGGTCACGTACCTGAATTCCTCTGGAATTCACAACTTAATAACTCATTTCATGGTTTACCCAAAAATAATTCATCAATAATTCATCATCACCAAAAGAAATACATTTCAACACAATAAATCAAAATCATCATCATCAAATAATATGCATTTCAATGCAATAAATCAAAATCATCATCATCAAATAATATGCATTTCAACACAAATAATCAAAATCATCATCAACAAAATAATATGCACCTTAGTGCAATAAACCAAAATCACCTTCATCAAAAGAAAATCATCACCAATCATTTTTAAAATAATGCAATTGCATAAGTTTATCATCAATATATGTTTAGGAAAAACTTCCTGTTCCCTTCAAATAATTCAACACAATATTGAAACATTATTTTTCTTAATTCTTGATAATGGAATATTTAACCCTTAATTCACTGGGTACGTAAGGCAAAATTAATAATGTCTTCTGTGTTCAACTGTGCAATCAATTAGGAAATGCCTTCACCTTTAACTTCTATTCAATTCATATTTTCCATTACCTATGACCTCAAAATCTTGGTCTTATTGATGTAAACACAAAAATCATTTCTCCAATGCAATGCAACAAATGGCAGAAAATAAATGTTCAAACATACATAACACCAATTCAAATCAATCAAAATATTTCTGCAACAAAAAATATAATTATGTGTCATGCACATTATAACTCATCAAGAGTATTACTCATTTGTAATCAGTATCAATAAACATTTGTAAAACATCATTATGGTACCTTATTTACTCATCAATATCATCATGATACATCATTGTTAATTAATAGCATCAAAAGAAATATTTCTCACCTTCTTCATAAAAATAATGAGTAAAACCAAAAACTCAAACATATCAATGTCTTAAATCATCAAACATCATATTCAATACATAACAAAATCATGTTTATAAATTTGAATCTTATTTGCACCTTGTCTGCGTATTATTTTTATCTCAAGAACTTCAATTCTCAACTATACATATCGTATTCAGAAGGATATTCATAAAATTCAAGTGACAGGAACTTACATTTCAATGTTAAAACTTTTCTTTAAAGAAACCAATTGCAGACTGTCTCAATTAAACTCCTTATTTATCCTTTCTTCAAGGATTCATCTACTACACAGGCATAAAAATCAATTCGTGTGTTTCCACACACACTCTTTTTTTTTTTTTTTAACTTCAAAATGAAAGGTTTAATTGTTGTAATTCATCATACGTACTTAATTGTTCACTATTACCTGCATAATGGGCCTAAAATATCCCTTTGAGACATTCAACTTCAAAGTTCATTATTGGTGCACATCTTATCTTTTAATCACTTAAATCTTTCTTTCTTCATAATTACTTAAGTTAACTTAATCATCATCAAAACATAATAAAATTCATTGTATACATGCATGTTTATCATTGTTACACGTGTTACACCAAAAAAAATATCAATCAATGCATCGCCTATAAAATGCAGTAATAATTCTTTTGCTCTAATGGCATCATTATTTATTTAAACTTGCAAACAAAATCAATACATTTGTAAATATGCAATCACCTATGGGTTCATATTTCACCTGTCTTCATTACCCATAACTTTTATCAAAAACTTTTCATCTTAGTTTGCAACTCAATATTCTCTGTGGTCCCTTAATTAATTGTTTGGAGACATTTATGATTTGGACCTTCTTTGTTGATTACGGAATACATATTCAAATTCTAGGATAACACACTTTACATAATTAAAAGATTTCACTCATTTGTTACCCTCAACATTTGTATGAGTGCCCAGATATTTTTATTTCATTTCCCAAGGAGTTTAGTAGTCTTTCTTAAATCTACCTAACAAAAAAAATCTGTTTTCCATATACCGAGTTATTTCAAAGTAAATTCGTTCTCTTTAAGTAATTGTTATTAGTCTTCTATGTTGGTCTATATATAGTTCGCAGGACATCCTCAACCCCTTGCCATTATTTTGTCTGCCCCCTTTTCTCTATTTTAACTTGACTTATCATGGCTTATTTCACCCTTCTTACTACAAGAAAAATATTGCACAGTTTTCATTAATCTCTAGTAACTTCGGGAGCTTCGCCCAAGAGAATATCTATAGACACGAATGTCTAGTTATTTATCCTGGTCTCAAATTATTCTGTTACAGACTCATCAACCATTTCTTTGTTAAATCAAATTCTATGTAGACCAGTATGTTTTTATCATTTGTCAAGTTCTGGGAACAGAGTCCCTGGTAATCCATTGGTACCACCACTATGGGATTGAGAAAATGCAATCGTAATTTCTAAAGGATTCTTACCCTTATATGACCTTTATACTTCTTATATGTAGGCTTTAATTTTACAATCTCAAACATCTATCTTTGGTCAAAAATTAATTCATCATTAAATGCAGTCTTTGATTACTGGATGTCCTACTAACTTGAGCATGAGTTTTTTGTTAGTATTTTGTTAGTATGTCAGGAATTTCTATTCATGAACAAGTATTTCTCCCTATTCTTTGTATGTATTCCTTTAAGCAATATGCCATCCTGTTATATGATTCCTATTTTTGGGAGTAATTCATCTACAACATTTCTATTAACCTTTGGTTTCTCTTGTTCTATTTTAATTCTTCCTATTTCTAGGTCTCCTGCCTGACAACTGAAACAAAATATTGGTAGTTATATTTCCTTTTAACATCTTCCTGTCCTTTTAAATATCCTTCTTTTATCATCATAAACCTACCAACAAAGTGATTTATCCGGGACAATCATCCAGTACTTTAAGGCTCCTAAGATTCCTTTTATTCTTTCATCCACAATAGTCCTTCTTGGACTGTAAAATCACAATCATTCTTATGAGCAATAAGCACATATACTCTATGCCCTAAACAAATTTTTAAACTTCTCTAGACCATTATTTGGATAATCTATCCTACTCGGTTATTTTTCCTTCAATTTAAGACTACTCTCATGATACATTACCCTTCTTCGGGTTTTACCTTTTTAATGAGACATTTCATTTTATATTTTATGAGGCTTCACACATTATTTTTATAACTCCTGGGTAAGAGATCGGGTTAAGGTAATGTAGGATCAAAATTCATTTCTCTTCATTATTTATAGCCTTCTATTTCATTTGCACACTACATATTTTTAGGTTAACTTTATTTTAAGGCTTGGGTAATTTAGCAAATACTGCTTATTATCCCTAAGATCCTATCATTCCAAAAAAAAAAAATCTTTTACATCTGTCAAATCTTAGTGGAGCAGGATTTCCACTTTAACCCTTATTTCTCTACATATCTTAAATCTATCTACTCTTTTTACTTATTCTATTCAAATCTAGGGATGGGTCACTCTTTAATCTGGTTCTTTATCCTGCTATTCTCCCTATTCTAGACTAGTTTTATTATTTTTATGGCTCTATATTCTTACTAAACTTAGTAACATCACTCTATAGGCTTATTCTTTCTGTCTCCAAATTTAGATCATCATTCTGTCAATAGTTAGAGGAGCTGAGTGAGCCCGTCGACTTCACTCTAATTTCTAACATTCTTCAAAATGCTAATAGCCGTGAATGGCTTGTATTCTTTGACCATGGTACTTACAATATTTTACTCCTCAATAATCGAGCCAAACATTATTTATTATCGGGATAGACATGTCATTTATATTCTACTTATGATGATCTACTAGTCTAACTTCTATCCTCATTGGGTAATATATCTCGGGAGATTTATAAGGAGTCTTATTGATTCATTTTAACACTCACCGTGTTCGTTATGGGGCGTTGGCTGATAGGTAATATTTCATGATTCATACCGGTATTTAAAAAGTTTTAATAAGTTTTTGACAGTTTCTCTGGGTAGGTTCTGGCGCCGATGTTTCTATTCTTTTCTGCCTAACCTATCGCCTGCAATGGCTAATCTCTGCCTATTTCTTATCTATCCCTATTTCTATGCTCCTTATGGTAAATTTTTGCCCCTTTCTGATTACCTAACTGTAATCTCTACTCCTTTATTTTAGAAGTCATTCCCGCCATTCAGATGAGTTATTTTATCCGGAGTAGTATTAATTAATTAGTGTGCTTGTATTTTCCTTCATCTGAACTTCATCATTGTCTCTTTTGACAGACTCTGGCATCCTATTTTTAGTTAACCTATCTTCTTTATCTCTGCGGGTTATTTTTATTTAGGCATCATTATGACTTCTTTAGCTAAATTCTAGCTTTTTATATTTTCAGTACTGATCAGACTTTATTTATTTAATAGCATCATAGCTCATTTATTATTCATATGCCTATATCTTCATCTTAAATCTTTGTGCCTAACAACAACACATTTCTTTTAATTCTATAAGCCTATAGCTTCAATTGCCTATGACATTTATTTCTTGGAATTCCCTTTTTATTTAGGCTATTCTATTTTATTCACTGTATTTCTGTCGACATTCTATTTTATTTATATGGCGCCTGTCACATATTGACAAGGAGTATATCTATTCTTGGCTACTCTTCCTATTTCTCCTTGTCTTTTTAATCTATTTCCATTTCCCTTTCTTAGTCTGGAGTCTGTTTCTCCTGTCAAATTCGTCTTATACAAAGTGGCCAGTTTTGTAAAAGACTTGTCTTTGACAAGTAGAATCATACCCTGACTATCTCACTTTTTTTCTTTTCTTTATTTGAAGCCTGCACTTCTCACAAACAAAATTCTTACTTCATCATTGTATCGTTTTTGAACGATATCTTAAGGCTCTATTGGGAAATGTTACAAAAAATTACATCTTTATTCATCATTTGGCACATTTTGGCATTTAATTCTCTACCTAACCTGACGGTTCATACCCCTTGATTTTTACTTGTTTGCATTTCATTTCTGCATATCATTTTATTTTCACCCTTAAAATTTGGAAGCAGGTATTTCACAATATTCTATCACTGTATTGCATCCTAGTATATCAACTATATTTGCCAGAGTCTCCATAAGATAAAATAGTCACTTGCAACGTGGATGTACCTCCGCTACATATGCCTATCTTTCCTATATAAAATTTTTCGTCTTCCTGACTTCCTTTCTATCCGGCTAACTATTTTTAATTGTTTTCTGTTCACTATTTGGAGGATTTGTATTTCACTTTCTTTGTGCCGGAGGGCTTTCTGAGAAGTGTCTTTGTTTAATTTCATGATGGGGTTCTTTATCTCTGCGCCTGCCTTTCTCCCTGTATGTTTTCCCTTTTTCATTATTTTGCCTAATTTCTATCCCCTTTTTATGTAATCTTTCCCTAGACCTAAATGTGTCATCTTTATTTCTTTAAACTGTCTTTGACCTAAATTTCTGCCCATTATTCTATTTAACTCTAGGGTAATTTTTGCGCCTCGTTCCAGTCTGCTGTTCGAACTTCCCTGCATCTATTTAAATTACTCAAAATTTCTCTGGTAGGTTTTTGTGGCTATTAGTCCCTTAGGATTTTTCTTCCTGATTTCCTATCATTTTGCTATTTTCCCTTTTCTTTTTGTAAAACTCATATCTAGGATGCTATTTTTCACACTTTTTTTTTTTTTTTTTTTAATGCCTCATTTATTCTATATATAGGGAATTATCATTAGCAATAAACTTACCTTTAGCAAAGGAATCCTATTCCTTTTACTGTTGCTACGTGATCCTCCATTTATGTGGCAAGTTCATTTACCGAGCCACCCTCATATTTTACCTATAGGAACTTTCGTAGATTTGTTAACCTGTCTGTCTCTTTGACTGATCGCCATAATTGCCTACATTATTTTTGAAACTCACTCAGATTTGCTGCATTTTTAAATTACTTACCATTCAAGGTTATGTGAGCATCACTTACATTTGTATACACGGTTAACATAGCCTGTTTAATTCTGCTGTCTCATTGTTTATTCTCAGACTAACTATTCTACTTTCAATATCAGCTAACCACTTACATACGGTATATTTCTCTAACCTTCTTTTATCTTGGTTATTCCTACCTATATTTCCACAAAACTGTGTTAATTTCCCTACTGAATTCATGTTAGCGGGGTTAGTAATTTTTGTTAATTCTTCAAACTCACTTTTTTATGGGACGTTGCTCGTTTGTATTTTTCACCTACTTGCGTAATTCTAAATCATACTTGACTTTTATATATTCCTTGGGCTAACATCATTACCATCACTTTAAAAAATCATAATACATCTTATTTTACACAAAAAAATACAAAGTAATTCATGCATCATTCAAGAAACCATAGCGAATAAAAAAAAATCCTATTCTTAAACGAGAGACAAGTTTTTTCACTTTTAAACTGAGAGACTTATTTAAGAGAGAGATTCTTTTACTCACATTTCTTCTTTCTTGTCCTTTTGTTTTCATCTTCGCTTCGGTAATGATTTCTTGAAATTAAATTCTTGTTTCTTCTCACGTCCTCACTATTATTTGGCTTCTTGATGTTTATTCTGCAAAGGTGTACAACTGGTATCTGGAAGAATTTAGTCATTAATATATGCACTGAAAAATATCATCACGGCATTTTATCCATTTAAGCTGCCACCATTTGTGATGCTTTGTTGGGCATTTTCTTTTTCTTTCATTAAGCACCACTTTAATATTATTTTAATTAAATAAATGTATCTCTTCAATCCTTTCAGTGCAAAAATATTATTCAATTCTAGACCCTCAGGAAAGTGGGTGATGGTAAAATGCCGTATAGTTCCTTAATTTTACTTCTGGAACTTTGATGTACATTAGCTTTACAGTAATCTTCTACATGGTTTTAAATACAGACTGGAAGTTTATAAATTCTTGAAGATTGGAGGCTGCAACCGTAGACTTCTGCTACCACATCAGCATTCGGTATGCGAAATACTTGACTTCTATTTATGCGGTTTGGGGATCGCTTCTTCATAGCTGTGTCTTCTCATGGACACGCTTCTTGGTAATTTCTCCTTCATCGAAGATCATCTTCTACCTCCCGGTTGGAAAGTAATTTGTTGGCAGTTAGGGAACTCGGTCCCTTCGTTGTCCGTCTTTGTAAATATCTTGTTGTTAACTTGACGTTTCGTTAGTGCCGGCCAAACTGTGCACCACGGGTAAGGCCTCCCCCATGACGGGGGGAGAGGGAGAAGGGACAACCGTTTAACGCGGTTACTTGTAGGGAAGAGCTGCTTCCTCGATGCGCATGTTGCTTAAGTATCCCAGAACAAGGGCGTTGTAATTGCGTCATGTCATGTGACTCTTCTTGTGTTCTATTGGTCCCTTCTTCTGACGTAATGGTAACGTCATACATATGTCACTTCCGATTTCTCGGCAAGGTAACCGACGCGCATTCCAATTGCGTTGTTTTGGCCAATTTATCGCTTATGTCAGCACTTTTCACAAACAGTGCCTCTCGAGTACCCTCTCACTCTGATTTTATTTTTTCTCGTCTCTCTCTCTCTCTCTCTCTCTCTCTCTCTCTCTCTCTTTATTTCAATGTCTCTCTATCGTTTAACTAACGAATAAAACTCATAAAACACTTGATCAAATACACATATCACCTTATTTAGTAGGAATTATTTTCCTTTACATGACACTTGCAAATGTAAATAACATCACGATTAACCCCTTGACAGCTATTTTTAGTTAGAACGTCTTGGTCAAGGTCATGAGGACAGCAACCTCAAGGGTCAACTGAAAGACCTCCACTAAAAGACTATATCTCTTAGAATTCAGTAGTGTTGCCCAAATTGGACTGAATTCCCATCATAGGTGGAAACTTATGTGATAATGTCCTTGACTGGTGATCACCAGACTGAAGTTCGAGTCCCGCTCAAACTCATTAATTCCTTTGGTCGTTGAAACCTCACCATCCTTGTGAGCTAAGGATTGGGGGTTGGTTTGGGAGAGTCTAAAGGTCTATCTGCTGAGTCATCAGCAGCCATTGCCTGGCCTTCTTGGTCCTAGCTTGGGTGGAGAGGGAGTTTGGGCGCTGATCATATATATATATATATATACATATATATATATATATATATATATACATATATATATATATATATATATATAGTCAGTACCTAGAGCATTATCATTCTTGATAGGGGCATTGTCATTGTCCCTCGCCACTGTCATTCTTGAGCGGCCTTTAAACCTTCAAACTAACTACTGAGCTTCAATGTGACATTCACAGGTACTAACTTCTGAGCTTCAATGTGACATTCACACGATCAGGCATACGATATGTTTGTTAGAAATACTACACTCCGTGTAAGATGAGTTGCAAGGGCAAGGGCACTTTCTGCCTAGCTTGACTGATGGACTGATGGGAGGAGGAGGAAAATTATATTCCCCCGACCACACAATTTTGTCGTAGGGGCACGAATAGACAACAGGTGCAACTTGAATCAAGGATACTCGAAACTAAGGCTGAAGAGAATAATAGGAGGGACATGTCACACCCTGAGATTTAGGAACACAAGCTGAATGGCGACACTAGATATTGCCTTCCAGTCATAAGTAGCACATAAATGAAAGAAGGGGATACATACAAACCACAATTTTATCCCACAAAAATTGGAACTGCTATTGTGGCAATCACATATACTCAGACGATAAAAAAGCCGTAAGATATGCCAAGAATTTTGTCTATCATTAATAAGATTGAGTGAATTCCAAGGCTATTTTCTTCAAACTTTTTCCAATATTTCAAGTCATAAACAATAGACTCTATTTACTCCTTTCTTACGCTTGACTGACTTCAGTTTGAATTTCACGTTACATTAATCGCTCGATTTGAAACGAATCATACTCGGGTCCCATCTTGTGGAACCAATTCACATACCGGGTTAAGGTTCAACCAAATTCTATGGCATGTACGGTTGGATACAGGAATTCAAACACACCTTCCTCTGAGGAAGTGCACCCTGTCATACCCTTACTGCAGTGCGAGTAACGAAACAGATCAGTTAAGGAGAGATCCTACACATAGGAACCCGCCTCGCAGTAAAGGCGTGACGGGGCACTTCCACAGAGTCATGTGTGCCAAGCGTTCCAACGTCCAACTGTACATGTGTGCCAAGCGTTCCAACGTCCAACTGTACATATGTGCATACTGTACATGAGTACATTCTGCTTAAAGGGTTCTTAATGCTACAAAAATTATTGTAGAAATGTAGCGGTGGTATACTGAATATATAATATATACTCTCCATCACGAAATTCTTTTAATCTGCTTAATGTTTACGTAAATTACCTATGCCAGAAACATATTTTGTCCGTTTTTCTAATGGAATGTCGAGAATAATTTTCATGCTATTAAAACTTTTGCATTATAAAATCTAATTCTAAAACTACAGTTCCACAAGAAATAAGAATTATCTATTATTTATCATTGATGATCTTTGATGGCTCGAAAGTAATTTAACATTAAGAAAAAAAATCCCACATTTTGGCATATTCCAAACAAACTTTCCTTCACATTACTGTACAACCAATTTCAATGTATTTTTTCCCCCTGCATAGGGATACCTCAACGTGGTGAAAGGGTTAGTGTATTCCTATGATCAGCCAAGCTTTACTAGTCAGGGACACCATACTAGGTTGGTTTGCTATCGAGTGTTCAGACTAAAGTGTCCCACCATCACCAATCCGCAGTGGCCAACGTGGTGATGAAAACTGGCCAAACCCCAGATATGAATAAGGATATGTTTGAGGCCTTTGTCCTGCAGTGGACTAGAAACGGCTTCATTTGTTGTTGTTGTTGTTGTGTATCTAATCATAACAGAGATGAATACGATCATCCTGTCATGCCATCTCTACTTCCCACCTGTTGAATCTTGCCCATCATCACCAACCTGCAGTGGCCAACGTGGTGATGAAAACTGGTCAAATCCCAAACATGAATAAGAACATATCTGAGACCTTTGTCCTGCAGTGGACTAGAAACGGCTTCATTTGAAGTTGTTGTTGTGTATCTAATGATAACAAAGATGAATACGATCATCCTGTCGTGCCATCTCTACTTCTCACCTGTCGCATCTTACGCTCAGCTATTCCTAAGTTCCTTTGACTATAGGGATAGACTACCAAGCGAGTCCACACCAGTACCTACTAATAAATCTTAATATAACAGAAAACCTATAGTAATGACTAATCACTTATTGTTCAAGCGTCACAACGACGGTGGTCATCTGAACAGAACATTTAATCTTGCGTATAAAATTGCACTACACAGCTCTAATTAAAAACTAAATTCACGTAGAAATTTTATAGAATTAATTTTCAACAATAATCAAAGAAAAAGAATCAAAAGTTATGGTGTCATCGATCTATCTACCTCTGACACCTGGTATCTACCTATTAATCCAACTAAACTCTTAACCTAAGAATAAAACTGTAACAGTTTCTCGTTACAAAAATATCAGCGTTAACTACAAAGCAAAGTTTTGCTACAAAGTACAAAGCCATAAGCAGCGCTCCGTCCAGAGCCTGTATCTAATCATATTACATATATAATACAAAAGAATACAATAGAAATTTGTGTCGGCAGATCATACGCTGATGATTCATTCAACCGTAAAAATACCGAAATACAAAACTTGACCGAAAGCTCTGGACAACCCCTAAAGTGATATTTGTATTTATAAAAGACGATCTATTATTGGAAAGTCCCGATTTAATCCTTAACATAATACCCTTGATAACCTAAAAAAAATTAAATTTTAACAATTATTAAAGGTCTCGTCCTATTAGAGTGTGACAAACACTTGCTTTAAATAGGAGCAAGTTATTGATTTGCCAATAGTATATCACCCGGTTTTCCTCAGAGGAAATCACGGATAACACGTTGGCAAGATTACTATATTATATATGTGAGAATCAAAATTTTTTTATTCTATATAACACCTTCCCATATATACAAACACACACATATATATATATATATATATATATATATATATATATATATATATATATATATATATATATACATATATATATACATATATATATACATATGTATATATATATACATATATATATAAATATATATATATATATATATATATATATATATATATATATATATATATATATATATCCACACACAAGTTCAAGATTAGTACATTATGTGAGTCAAAATTTTCTAATTAGATAAAACACCTTCCCATATAAGCCATATTGTACTGAATATATATATATATATATATATATATATATATATATATATATATATATATATATATATATATGTGTGTGTGTGTGTGTGTGTGTGTGTGTAAAGGCAAGTATCCAAACCTATTGTTTATGGAGAGATGGCAGATCTAACCGCGTAGTAAGGGTGTGAGAGGGTGTACTTCCTCAAGAGCGAGGTGTGCCCGGAATTCCCGTGTGGCCAACTGTACCTTCAGTATCACTTACACTAGGAAAATAACACCAGGCAACATCATCCACATTCCTCACAAGATCATCATCAACAAAATAATAGCCACCGACCCACTTACCCTTCTCTTAGGCATGACGCCCAATACACTCCAGGACCCAACTCCCTCCTATTACCCCATATCCCCTAAACTTGGGCGTGTGGGAGTTTGGAGTGGGGGAGGAGATGGAGTGGAGTGGGAGATGGAGTGGAGTGGGAGATGGAGTGGGGGAGGAGGTGGAGTGGGAGATGGAGTGGGAGGTGGAGTGACGTCAAGGCATCTCAACTTAGAGCAGCATCCTTAAAAAGTGCCCTTCCTCGCACACGCAAAAGAAAGGAGGAAAAATACAAGTCGAATACAGACAGTAGTTCGCTATTTCCGAGAACCGTAGAGCGAATAATCAACGAATAATTAACTATGGTTGATGGGAAGGACAACTTTAGTGTCCTCCCTCAATGCCTGTCGGATGGGAAACTTTTAAGAAGGAAAGTGAATACCGACGTTTCCTTATGTCAAAACTGAACACGCTTCTATAGAATACTCGTTGGAAATGACAATTTCTGTTTTGACGCCTTTTTATGTATAACGGATATATGAGTAATAACAATAATAATGAAATAGGGAAGAGAAAAAAAGAAGTCCTTCTACGTCATCAAAATGGCAACAATGAAAATATAAATTATTGACTTTTTTTCCTTAGGATATGGAACGTATTCAACTATCATCAACTACCAAAAAAATAATTTCTAAAATGATGCTTTGCTTCTAGCTATACCTTATCGTATTTCCTTCAAACTTGGGCTACATAAAATAAATTAGCTGCCCATTCCGTCAGAAATATATCAACGAAGAAGATGCACATGGGTGGGCAATGGGACACAACCGTAACTTAAAGATAGGAATTACGCAGAAATTTTGAGATTTTTTATTTGAAAAGCACCCATTCACAAATAAAAAAAAAAAAAACGTATTACTAGCGCAAGTGGACAAAAAAATATAAAAAAACTAAGTTAAGGAATGATAATCTTCTCTCTATAATAAAGAGCAAGTGTATGGCTATATATATATATATATATATATATATATATATATATATATATATATATATATATATATATATATATATATATGTATATATATATATATATATATATATATATATATATATATATATATATATATATATTTCTTGTCACGCTGAGCAGCATATCCAAACATATGACTGCTTGGTCTCTCCCCGTCCCTCAAGTAGAGGGAGAGAAGAGCGTAGTCATACCCTGGTGAAACGGGGTACCCTGAAAGGTACACTCAGAAAACACAATCACCAACAAATTGCCTAAACTGCCGTGTTGTACCTAGGAAAGAGGGAGGGGATGAAAAGGTTACTGTGGCCTGATTGGTAACATCTCTGCCTGGTGTTTGCCAGTCGGGGGTTCGAGTCCCGCTCAGTTTCGTTAGTGCCATTAGTGTCTGCAACCTTACCATACTTGTGAGCTAAGGTTGGGGGGTTTGGGGGAGCCTATAGGTCTATCTGCTGAGTCATCGGCAGCTACTGCCTGGCCCTCCCTGGTCCTAGCTTGGGTGGAGAGGAGGCTTGGGCGCTGATCATATAATATATGGTCAGTCACTAGGGCATTGTCCTTATTGCTGAGGCAATGTCACTGTCCCTTGCATCTGCCATTCATGAGCAATCTTTAAACCTTTAAACCTGTGTGTATATTGACCTAAAAAAATCAGCCGTCATTTTTGACGGGTCACGTACATTAATTTCAAATAAATAAAGAGAATCAGAGAAAACATTTTAGTTAAATTCCACACCGGTAGAGAAACGAAAGACCATCCTACCGTGAGGTAAAGCTACTGCATGACAAACAGCCCAGGTGATGTGCTAATGATCCCTGTAGTGACGCAGCATCCCGGTTCCACGAATACCTGGGATCTCCTCATTATCAGAACATACCTATAGTATGTCTGAGTTGCAGGAGGGCATTATGAGGACCCTTTGGCCTGTAAGTACATCTGAAGTCTCCGGTTAGCAGCTCCTGTGAGAATAGTGTTGCTACTGCAGAGAAATAAATCGAAGTAGAGGGGTACTCAGTAGAGCATGCCTTCGCCATGCCAAGCAGTCTTATTTTGCTCTTAACTCCACTGTGTACTTGTACTTCGATGTATTTTCTTCAAAATCTACCGGATTTGTCATTGGGTCATACCCCACATGTTCACCAAGTTTCGTTGAATTTGGTTCTATAGTTTTTGAGTAATGAAGTTCAAAAAGAGAGAGAGAGAGAGAGAGAGAGAGAGAGAGAGAGAGAGAGAGAGAGAGAGAGAGAGAGAGAGAGAGTCCTATTTTGCTCTTAACTCCACTGTGTACTTGTACTTCGATGTATTTTCATCAAAATCTGCTGGATTTGTTCTTGGGTCATACCCCACATGTCCACCAAGTTTCGTTGAAATTGGTTCAGTAGTTTTTGCGCAATGTTGTTCACAATGAAATAAACTGACAAAATATTCGCTATTTACTTAACATTCAGATTATTTTCAAAGTATTGCTGTCTACTTGTACTTGGATGTACTTTATCTAAAATGTTACAGATTCATCCTTGGGTCATACCCAACATGACTACCAAGTTTGGCCCAAATTGGAAGAGTAGTTTTTGTGTGAAGTTCCTCATACACAAACAAACAAACAAATAAACTAAACAGACAGGAGTGAATGCATACGCTTCGCAAAATATTCGATTTTGATGAGGGCAATGACCACACCTACAGCACATGGTTGAGTGACTGCCTTGGAACATCAGATCAACAAATACATTTTTACGACTGTTCTTCGAGTACGATTTTCATGTGACCCAGCACTTGAAGGCCAATTAAGTAATAGA
>NC_090766.1:45417061-45419561 GCF_036898095.1 Palaemon carinicauda | reverse complement strand
AAAAGGAAAAGGAAATCGAGATTGAGAAATTCTCGACTAAGTTGCTGCAAGATCTTCAAGAAACCAACGATCACCCAAAAGGGGAATTATCTAATAAAGCTTCGATCGGAGAATATCTAAATAAATTAAATGAGATAAGACAAATCTTGAAATGAGTGAGCAACTGGAAAGAGCTAAGGATGAAAGTGGCCTCTATTCATCGGTTGGAATCTGTATTTGAGGAAGACACTGAGGAATTGAAAGAGACAATTGAGGAGCCATTGGGGATTATTAGAGAGATGGAAACAGAAAGAGAGACTGGAGATGAGCCTGAATGAGGCTAGAGTCAATGATTTGGTCAGGAATGGAAGGTACAACTGCCTCTTTGAGGAGTTGGGAGGTCTTAAGGAAAAATATACAATTAAATAAAGTGAGATGGAGGAAAAAAATCTACACTTGAGGAGCAATTGGAAAGGAGAGATAAGGAGAAAGAATACCTGACTGACTACCCACCTTGAAGGATGCTTGGATGGACGGCCCAGCTCAGGGGATGCAATGCTTAACTCTCAAGCTTCAACGACGCTTGGAATAATCTGGAGGACTGGCGCTGCAGAGGGAAGAAACCTGGCAGATTTTAGTAGGCTATGTACCCTGGTGGACGAGTACAAGGCGTTTGTCAAGTGTACAAATGGTCAGATATCTAGATCTATTCTTCTGGATACCAACCTTCGGGTGGTTCTGAGGGAATAATCTAGAAGACCGGCTCTGCAGAGGGAACGAGCTTGGCTTCTTCTAGTATGCAGACTTGTCCTTATAGGTTGGCCCAAGATAGTTCAGCTGGGGAAGGAAGCTGCGTCTCTGGTGAGGTGTTCATCCAATGGCTTCTGAGGCAGGATTGAAGGGATGTGAGCAGAGTCAGCTTTGGTCCTAGTGATGCTTGGCTTAACTGCGCGGCTTGAATGTCATAGGACACTATTGACTACTGATAGGCTAGCTGGAGTAAGGGAAGTTGGACGAAATCTATTTCAGTATAAAGGGGCTACCTCTGGCATGGCGTAAAAACCCTTAAGTTCAAAGCCCAGAACACTGAAATAGGTTTCAAGATGCTTCACTTCTCCAACCTATTCAATTATGTCATCAATTATCAAAAGACATTCATGATGTACTGATGAATTATGAATTGTTTAGATGATGATAAAAGAAAGAGGAGGGAAAGGAGGGTCGTGGGAACCAAGCCTGCAAAAATGGAAGTGGGCTAAACCCACCTGATGAGCCATTTGGTGAGGGTGAAACCCTTATGTGTGTGTGTCTTTAGAATTAGTAGTGGTAGTAGTAAGGATGAATGAAATCAATATATACACACACACACACACACACACACACATATATATATATATATATATATGTATATATATATATATATATATATATTATATATTTCTACCTCATACTTGGGATCGAACTCTAGCCCCTTCAAAATAAAGGCCAGGTTGCTTCCAACCATGCCACCAGAGGCTCTAAAAGAAGTTGGAACCCAACTGCTACCCGCAGTTCAGGATTTACTCGCTGGTAAGAGACTGATGTTTCGCCAGGTAAATGCTGAATTGCAGGTAGCAGTTAGGTTCCTACTTCTTTTAGAGCCTCTGGTGGCATGGTTGGAAGCGACCTGGCCTTTCATTTGAAGGGGCTAGGGTTCGATCCCAAGTATGAGGTAGAAATAGAAATTTATTTCTATTTAAACACGATATTGTGTTGATTTATATATATATATATATATATATACATATATATATATATATATATGTGTGTGTGTATAGGTCTATCTGCTGAGTCATCAGCAGCCACTGATTAGCCCTCCCTGGTCTTAGCTTGGGTGGAAAGGAGGCTTGGGCGCTGATCATTTAATATATGGTCAGTCTATAGAGCATTGTCCTGCTTGCTGGGGCAATGTCACTGTTCCCTGCCTCTGCTATTCATGTGCGACCTTTAAACTTTTAAATATAATTTTAGTTTGAGAGCTGAATGTTATATCACTGGATAATGCTTGATAAATCAACAATTAAAAAAAATAATAATTTTCAAACAAAATTGGACAGATGGAATCGCTATATAAAATTTGATAATACTAATAAAGGATACTGAAAAATCCTTCATGATTATGTGCTTGAAATGAAATGCAATTCTATGAATTAAAAATTACCCTACGATGGTTAATTTTACTTTTATAACATTGGCTTTTCTTCAATCGAATATTTACACTGCTCTGATGGAATTTTTGCATAAACAGAAACAAAATTATCCCACACACCACTATCACCCTACACACACACACACACACACACACACAAAAACCCTAATAATGTCACCGAATGAGTGGAAAAAATGTACCATTAGAAAAATTTTGCATAAGACACTAAGAATATTCTAAAATTGCCAGCAACTAAAATAAAAGAGAACATGTTCACACTATCATAATACAGTCAAAACAAAAATTTTGCTATTCTCAACTTTTAGTAAACAA
>NC_090766.1:45397061-45407061 GCF_036898095.1 Palaemon carinicauda | reverse complement strand
ATCGGAAATATGTTACACGAGACTATCAGGTTGGGGGAGACAATCGTTACCTAGCTGATAATTTGCAGACACATACACAATAAAAGGAGCTATGGAAAGAATAATGATGGAAATAACACTAAAAGACAGAAAAAGAGCAACATGGGTACGAGAGAATACTAAAGTAGAGGATATTCTAACAATGTGTAAGAAAAAGAAATGGACATGGACAGTGCATATAATGAGAATGACAGATAATAGATGGACGAGAAAAATAATAGGATGGGTCCCTAGAGATTGCAAAATGAATCAGGGCAAGTAAGAGATGGTACACTGACGAGTTAAGAAAATTTGCGGGTATAGACTGGCATAGAAAAACCATAAACATACGGGAATTGATTGACATGACTGAGGCCTGTGTTCTGCAGTGGACTATCAACGGATGCTGATGATGCACACATAGTAGTTAATAGATATAACATATGCTCGCTACAATACAATTTAATGAGACTTCAATCCATTACTGCTATGCCTTGAGAACTTTCGAGAATTATTTGAATGTCCCCAGTTAAACCAATTGTAATTCAATCATCTAATCACTAATAACTATCGTATATAACATAAAGCCAAGAACAAATATACCATGGCATGGTTGATATTAGGAGATAAAAAATACATACATACACACATACACACACACACACACACACATATATATATATATATATATATATATACACACAATAAAACATATATGCAGTATATATACACCAACAAAAGCAGCCATTTCTGGTCCACTGTAGGACAAGGGCCTCAGACATGTCTTTATCTCGGTGGGAGATTTTCATCTAACAGCTCACAGCAAACCAAACTAGTATGAATGCCCCTGACAAGTACTAGTACAAAACACAAGAGAGATAGATAAAAAATATATGTATCATAGACAATAGAAGCCGATCATTATAACAGGTAGACATTCACGCATCCAACGTTAAGGATTTTCCTAATAGGATACATAACAATGGAATGTGACACCTGCTACGCCCAGTATCATCCTCCTCGATCCTCCTCCCCCTCTCTGGGGACCCGAGAACGGTACTGAAAACCCGCAGAGCACACCTGGTTTTCCTTCCCTCTACCTTGAACCTGCTCTCGGGTACTCTTCTTAACTCCTCCCGCAGTTACTCTCCCTTCATCTGCCTATCAGCATGCCAGCTGTTTACCTCTCCCCCTCCCTCTCTCTCTCTCTCTCTCTCTCTCTCTCTCTCTCTCTCTACAGGTAGATTGTTAACCCTGTAATCCTCACTTCCCCAGGATAAAGCCATCCATACAATATTCATAGGATCACTCTCTCTCTCTCTCTCTCTCTCTCTCTCTCTCTCTCTCAAGATAGATGGGTCAACCCTGTAATCCTGACTTTACTGGGATAAAGCCGTCCACACAATATTTACACGATTCTCTCTCTCTCTCTCTCTCTCTCTCTCTCTCTCTCTCTCTCATATTCAACCCATACAAATGACTATCCGACAAACCAATTAGCTAGATTGATTTAACTAATTTTTGTTTACAAATATTACTGGATATAAATGCATTGCCTAAATGTTCATGAGAACAATTTATGAGAATAATAGTGTATATGAGAAAGGCAAGACCGATAAATGAATGGTTCTAATATCAATTATGCGAATAACGAGTGAATAAACGAGACTATTTTCCCATCATTGCAATGCCACAAGATTATTTCGGGGCATCTAAAAAGAATTACTTCCATAATGAAAAAATGACATCGTCTATAAAAATATTAAAATTATTACTCAGCATCCATTGGCATCATTAAAGCGAACGATAATGACGATTAACTGTAAATGAAAAATTCCAAATGAAATATACATATTGAATATTCCCGGCTGATTGAAAGGAACGAAATATACGTACGTCGACACCACTACTACTACTACTACTACTACTACTACTACTACTACTACTGGTAATACTACTACTACTACAAATACTACTGGTAATACTACTACTACTACTAATAATAATAATAACAATGATAATAATAATTATAATAACAATATTAATAATTATTATAATAATAATAATAATAATAATAATAATAATAATAATAATAATAATAATAATAATAATAATAATAATTTCCAAACGAAGGCATCCACGCGAGAAGGACACGTAACATTCCTTTCAGCTCAGCGGTCTGTCGTCATAATTGCATAAGCATCTAGAGTTAGAATTCCTTATTAAATCTACGCTGTTAAAAATATGCCGTAAAATCCGGAAAAATCCTGGAATAAATGTTGCAAGGCATTTACCGTTTTAAAAACGGATAAATTGACGTTAAGGATTGGTATTACAGTAACTAATCCGTAAAAGATAATAACAAAGTAGAGTTAAAAAAAAAAATTACGGTCGCCTGTATTTACTGATATATAGCTGAGAACAGTATATTTTTACGGAGAATTTCCGATTAAAATTACGGGTTTTTTAACCGTGTACATTTTACGCAATGGTGCCAAACATATGCACTGAGGTTTCTTAACTCTACTATAAACACCAAACTGATCTTCTGGAGTTAATTGAATTCAAAATTCATCTTGACTAATATAAAAAACGAAATGTAATCTGTCTTGCAAAAATTGGTTTCTAGAGTTGGAATTTATCAATTTCATATTTAACGTAATAGTGCCAAAGAGATGCGCTTGGGTTTCTTAACTTTACTAGAAATAAGAAAGTGATATTCTAGTTAATAGAATTTCCCATTCATCTTAAACAATACAGAAAACGAAATGTAATCAGTCTTGCTAAAAGTGGTGTCTAAAGTTAGAATTTCTTATCACATTTACCTTTTACAAAATAGTACGAAAGGTATGCATTTAGGTTTCTTAATTTTCCTAGAAATAAGAAATTAACCTTCTAGAAAGATTAAATTTGCCATTTGTCTTACAATATAGAAGACGTGATGCAATCTCTGTCTTGCTAAAGCAATGTATCGTGATTGTTAAGATTAAAACACCAAAATAATAATAAATTAAAATCTTAACCATACATAGGTAACAATCAATTACATAAGTTTTATATGCTGTTAATAACATGAAAGGGATATATGAAAAATATTCAATTTGCATAGGCTTGTTATAAAAAGAATTAATCCGACAAAAAAAGACACAAAGCTAAAACCGACTGTATTGCAATATACCAAAAAATATCACCGACATCCAAACAGTAAATAACAACAATGAACACGGTAATACCAAACAGTAAATGAACAACAATTAATAAATGTTTTAAGACGAAACCACAAAGAAAATTCATAAACAACAAAAAATTACACATACAAATTATGAAGAATTGTAGATATAAACAAAAACTGTACATAAAAGCAAGAACAAATAGATGGAATAAAAAGAAAACACGAATAAAGATGGAACAAACAAATTTCACATTAAATATTATATATATATATATATATATATATCCATCCCTTTGGGTAAGAAGAGAGGGAGTAGTCAAAACCCTGGCGAGATGGACAGTAGTTAGGAAAGGGGGAGGTAGTGGGAAGTGTTTGAATCTGTGTCAGTGTGTGTGGATATCTATCTAAATATTGAGCCGTCATTTTTGACGGGTCGCGTACACTAGTAATATAATAATTCCCCCTCTAATAACCGTGTGAATCACGACCCAAATTACGTCCCCAGCAGCTCCTTGAAGCAACAAATATTCTGGGAATGTTCATCATTCGACAAAGAAGTGGAAGAAAATGTCTCGGCAATTAGAACCGTCATAAAGAGTCATTAAGTTCGAGAACCTCTCACGGTTATTTCTCCCTCTGTCCAATGTCATTGTTTGCATTATCAAATATTAAATGATAATTCGGTAAAATTTCGCAATACTTACACCTACTAAATTGTGCTCGTTTCTGAGGTCCCCTGTGAACTTATTTCAGGTGTCCAGTTCAACGCAGAAGCTAAGACCTTCGCGCTCTGTACATTATTGCCGACATACTTATATAAATATCACTCATTATTTATACATTTAGAGAGTTCTCTTGTACTTCCTTAATTATTCTCATGGTCTTCGAAGCCGGAAATGCAAGGATAGCCGATTTGTTACAATTGAAACATCAAACTCGGATGATGGCGACAGCTGTGGTCTGCTGACATATGTCGTTTAATTGAACTTGCACGGAAAGTTTTTATTTCTATACTTATTTATAGTTAAAAACCTCAAGCTATATTGTAATTATTTTTATCTCCTCATAATTCTTTTTTGCTTTACACTTAAATACAAAAGGTATTGGGAAAGCCCCTGCATAGCGATCTGCCGAACAGGGGTTCGAGTCTCGCTCAAGCTCGATAGTTTCTTGCGCTGTCTGCAACCTCACCATCCTTGTGAGCTGAGGATATGAGGTTTTAAGGAAAGTCTATATAGGTCTACCTACAGAGTCATCAGCAACCATTGCCTGGCCCTACCTGGTCCTACCTTGTATGGAGAGGGGGCTTGGGCGCTGATCATATGTACTGTATATATAGTCTGTCTCTAGGGTGTTGTCACTGTCCCTTGCCTTTGCCATTCATGCCTTTCAACTGACGATATAAAATGAAGAGAGTTTTCATAAAAATTCCGATAAAATACTCAGACAATTAGACGGCCAGAGAGAATCTATATACAACACCAATTACTTCAAGGTTATGTTTCTTATTTAAATACAGGGTCAGGCAAAATGATCTGACTTTCGTGAACGCCTTCGAAAGTATGTGGACACTAATGGATCCCAATTGACTGATTTAATTTCTAAAACATAATGAAACAGAATGGCATTATATGTACTTTTCAAAAATAAAAACACTTTTTTGTTTCTTTCCTTTGCCTTTTATTAAACCTACAAATGTGTAGGATCATTTTGCCTGACCCTGTAATTAAATAATAAACGTAACCTAGAAGTAATTGGTGTTGTATATATATTCTCTCCGGCCGTCTAATTGTCTGAGTATTTTGTCGGAATTTTTATGAAAACTCTCTTCATTTTATAACGTCACAAAGTTCACTTAATATTAAAAATTTCAAAATTCGCCAAATTACAATAGTCTTCCAGAAAAGAAAATATAGAAAAAAAAAAATAATAAAAATTCGCAAAAAAATGTCTCTTAATTTAAAAAAAAAAAAAAAAAGAAAGAAACAGAAGTGCGATTCCCCACAGGGTCCCTCATCAAATCCTGGATTGCACAATTCCCAAGAGAACACGAATCACCTCCCAGAAAGCGTCCACAAAGAATGCCGTATGACGGGAGATAACCTCAAGACATGAGTCATCTGGTTCATTCTTTCCTCGATAACTCAGCGGCAAAGTCATCTCGAGATGACGTTTTAAGAGGCGTCTCAGGATGCACTGGTGTGTATCCAGACGACTCAAACGTGACGAAACAGTTATGTCTACTGACGCAAAATGACAGCACAGAGAGAAAAACACTGCATATACAGGACACACATTATATATATATATAATATATATACACATAAAGAGAGAGAGAGAGAGAGAGATTGTACACACACACGTATAGTATATATATATATATATATTATTGTAACTTCTTTAAAATTTTCCTTTTCCTTTTTTTCTTTCCTCACATGGCTATTTTCCCTGTTGGAGGCCCTAGGGGTTATAGCATCCTGCTTTTCCAACTAGGGTTGTAGCCTAGCAAGTAATAATAATAATAATAATACTTGCAAAGCTACAACCCTAGTTAGAAAAGCAGGATGCTATACATATATATACATATATATATATCTATAATATATATATATATCATAAGCCGTTACTATAGTTCACTGCAAGACAAATGCCTCAGACATGTCCTTCCACTCCCGTATGTTTATGGTCCTTTCTATGCAAGTCTAAACCAACAAATTTTCTTAGCTCGCAGCAATCCTTCTTCTTCTCTTCCTCTCCCTGTTTCATTTGCAATCTCTAGGGACCCAATCTTTATTCCTAATGTCCATTTATTACCTGTCATTCTCATTATGTATCTTGCCCATGTCCATTTCTTTTTTTAAATATTGTTAGAATATCCTCTACTTTGGTTTGCTCTCGTATCCATGTTGCTTTTTTTCCGTTTCTTCGTGTTATTCCCATCATTATTCTTTCCACTGATCTTTAATTTCTAACGAGCATATGTTCTAAGGCTTTAGTAAGGTTCCAAATTTCTGATGCGCGATTCAATAATGTTAGGATCATCTGATTAAATACTTTTCTTTTTAGAGAAAATACAGTCCAATTTTCATAATCTTATTCTGTTTACCAAAATTTCTCCACCCCATTCTTATCCTTCTTTTAATTTCGGGCTCAGGTCCAGGGGAAACAATTAATCTCTGTCCTAAGTACATATGGTCATTAACATTTTCTAGTGGCTCCTCTATTACCCTTTTTTCTGATGTCTGCGTTTCCATTAAACATTATCTTAGTTTTACTCATATTAATTTTTGTCCTATATTTCTGCTTTCTCTATTTAAATCTTCTATCCTCTTTTGCAATTCCTCCCATGATTCACTAAATAGAACTATGTCATCTGCAAATCTCAAGTTGTTAAAGGTATTCTCCATTAATATAAATTCTTGTATTACAAAAACAATCTTATTAAAACGTCTCGTTACTTCATTTACAGCAATTGTAACTCATTGCTACCCAGTAACATCTCATACAATTAAATGTCAAGATAGGCTAAATACAGAAACTGCTATAGGATAAAATTATGAAATACAAAAAACATTGCAAGCAAAATTGCTTTCACATTATTTTCAGGTTTACAAAAGCACCTGCTTCCGTACATCAAAATCAACGCATTTCAGAATTACATTACAAAAGCAATTTATTAAAATGTTTCGATACTTCATCTACTGCAACTGTAACTCATTGTTATTAGTAACATTTCATATAATTAAACGTCAAGATATATATAAAAAAAAAAACCGCTGTAGGATAAAATTATGACATACAAAAGCACTGCAGAAATAGGAAATGTGTTTTTAACATTTCAACTGCACGCAAGCAACAGCTTCTGTACATGGAAAATCAGCGAATTTCAGATACATTATTTTCAGCTTTAAAAAAGCAACTGCTTCCGTACATGAAAAATCAAAGCACTGCATTGCTTTTACAACTGCATTGCTTTTACATTATTTTCAGGTTTACAAAAGCAACTGCTTCCGTACATGAAAAAATCAAAGCACTGCATTGCTTTTACATTATTTTTAACTTTACAAAAGCAACTGCTTCCGTACATGAAAAATCAAAGCACTGCATTGCTTTTACATTATTTTTAACTTTACAAAAGCAACTGCTTCCGTACATGAAAAATCAAAGCACTGCATTGCTTTTACATTATTTTTAACTTTACAAAAGCAACTGCTTCCGTACATGAAAAATCAAAGCACTGCATTGCTTTTACATTATTTTTAACTTTACAAAAGAAACTGCTTCCGTACATGAAAAATCAAAGCACTGCGCATTGCTTTTACATTATTTTTAATTTTACAAAAGCAACTGCTTCCGTACATGAAAAATCAAAGCACTGCATTGCTTTTACATTATTTTTAACTTTACAAAAGAAACTGCTTCCGTACATGAAAAAATCAAAGCACTGCATTGCTTTTACATTATTTTTAACTTTACAAAAGCAACTGCTTCCGTACATGAAAATCAACGCATTTCAGGATCGCATTCTAACAACACCCAACAGAATAAACGCAACCGACAGCTCGACTAGTCATTAACCAGGTAACCCTGATTACTAACCAGGTAAGGACGAGCTGTGGACCTCGATGCACTCATGATCCGTCCCGGCGACCCATTAAACCACTAACCCCCCTCAATTAAGGTCTAACCTCCACCCCCATCCTCGACCCCCACAATCTGTGAAGAATTCACTTTTATTGGATGTAATACAGACTCCTAGAGAATTTTCCTCTTTTAGAACTTCAAAAGTTCAAACTTGGAGCAAATGTTTTTATGCTGAACAGGATGACATAATCTTTTTGTAGTTTATATATATATATATATATATATATATAATATCTGTTTTGATGTTGTTATTGTTTTAAAATATTTTATCAATTGTTAATTATTTCTCATATCGTTTATTTATGTCCTTGTGTTTCTTTCCTCACTGGGCTATTTTTCCCTGTTGGAGCCCTTGGGCTTATAGCATCCTGCTTTTTCCACTAGGGTTGTAGCTTTGCAACTAATAATAATAATAATAATAATAATAATAATAATAATAATAATAATAATAATAATAATAATAATATTCTATTTTTGAGTGCAAGTAAATTAAGGAAAATTTAAAGTATTTCAGAGGTAAAAAAGAAAAAAAGAATACATCTGCGACTTTGTATTCTCTGTATACTGGAGTTTAGATATGAACAAATATTTACAGTTGAATAGTGAGGCAATTGTGGAATTTTGAGAATATCTACGAACTTGATAACAAAATTATCTAGTGGTAATCACTCTTTAGTGTTATGAGAGTAATGAAAAATAAGTTTAGGAAGAGGAAAAGGTTCCTTAGTCCAACCAACCTTCAATTACTTATTCCTTATATCAAATATGTCTTGGTACTATGACAGCAACTGTTTTGAAATAATTAGAATAAGTTGACACATTATATCATACAATTTCATACTGGAATCATTTCAACTTTAAATCCTTTTCTGTCTTAATGAGAACTTGTCAATTAAATCTTCTCATCTCCCCTACACTAAGTGTCTGGTTATAAAAATAACACACACACACACATATATATGTATATATATATATATATATATATATATTCCAATCACGCTCAGTTCTTCCCGTCCCTTGGTAGGAAGATAGGGAGTAGTCATACCCTAGTGATAGTGGGGTTGCATGAGTGTGTATGTGGATATCTATGTAGATGTTTAGCTGTCGTTATTTGACAAGTCACGTACACTAGTCTTGAAATAAACTGTAAATTAAAACAGTTACCATATATATATATATATATGTTTATATATAAAGAAAAAACAAACTTTTCGCAGACTATGATGATAATTATTACGGTGATGTCGAACCTAAAGGATATTAACAACATTCTCATGTTCCCTTCAATTCTCTTATGTGAAATCTCATTTCCTTCTCAATCTTTAAACAGCCATAATCCGATTTGGACTTCCTTCTCGCTAAACCAGAAGTAATCCTTAACCTAAAAAAATCCTTTCTAAAATCAGGCGGTGGAAAGGAAAGGTGCCCAGTTTTTAAAAGGACACCATAGACTGGAAGCCGAGTCCAACAATATCCTTTATTGTATTATAATATACTGTATCCTGAAAGATGGATTCATACGTGCTTTAGTAACCTTTTTTTTTTTTTTTTGCTTAGGAAAGGTGGGTGAAAAAAGAAGAGTAGTTAGCTAGCTAACCATGGTAAGGAATAGTTTGGCAAGTTAAGTATTAGTAAGAGTAATGTATAAAGTGTGGTTTAACCATAGTTTTATTTATATAAAGAGGCATTTTCCCACAACGGTTTTAAAGTTAACATCGTACAATAAATTCTTATGTTTCTTTTACTTTCAGCTTTCTGTTATTCTTGACTACTGACGTAATATTTTCTGATGCTGAAGTTGATCCTTATGGCTATTTTAGTGTCCCAAGAAAAACTGCAATTCGAAAGTGGCTCTGGATGTCCTTTCGCGTTCAAGGACCCACTATGACTCGAAGTGAACTCAGGGATGATCTTTTCAGGACAGACAACACCCGAATTGGATGTACTTAATAAGAACGAACACTTGAATGCACTTAAGTTCTGAGAGCTGACTTAGTATCGCCGATTTTCCTTACGATCGGATGATCTTGAAAAACGAATTAAATATCTACATACCATAGTTTAAAGGTCGCTCATTAATGGCAGAGTCAAGGGACAGTGATATTGCCCTATCAACCAGGACAATGCCCTAGAGACTGACCATAAATACATATGATCAGCCCCCAA
>NC_090766.1:45384561-45389561 GCF_036898095.1 Palaemon carinicauda | reverse complement strand
GGAGCTTTAAATAATTGCCAACCGTTACTTTGAAAATACACCCAAAAATCATTATATATATATATATATATATGTGTGTGTGTGTGTGTGTGTATATAGAATAATGACAATTTAACTCATTACCTATCTTGTCATTACCTATATCTAATGCTTCATTTCTATAGGTAATTCATTATTATCATTATTATTATTATTATTATTATTATTATTATTATTATTATTGTTGTTAAATGCCAAGCTACAACCCTAGTTGGAAAAACATGATGCTAAAAGCCCAGGTGCTCCACCAGGAAAAATAGCCTGGTGAAGAAAGGAAACATGGAAAAATAAAATATTTTTCGTTTTTTTTACTCGTTGGTCTATATAAACGAATTTACAAAGATAAAAGAAAACCACCATAAAAGAACTCGGTTAAATGACCCAGAAAAGAAAAGTACAGGTGTGTGGACAATGAGCAGGTGACCTGATAACCCCAGGTTCGTGCGACCCATGTTGTTTAGTGCCTGGATTACGGGGGGAGAGAGAGAGAGAGAGAGAGAGAGAGAGAGAGAGAGAGAGAGGGGGGGGGGGAAAATTGGTTCTCACCTCATCGTCTTGGGATGAAGATTGCATTGAAGCAATCCCGTTTTGATAGTATATATTGTTTGTTACGTCTAGTCCTCTCTCTCTCTCTCTCTCTCTCTCTCTCTCAGCTGCTACCCGCAACAGTTGAATAACAGCTAGGTACCTAATTCAGTGCTTAGGGTTGTGGGGGCCTGTTGGTAACGTCTTTGCCTGGTGATTGCCAGACGGGGGTTCGAGTATTGCTCCAACTCGTTGGTTCTTTTGGTCGCTACAACGTCACCAACCTTGTGAGCTAAGGATGTGGGGTTTGGGGGAGTCTAAAGGTCTATTTGCTAAGTAATTAGCAGCCATTGCCTGGCCCTCCTTGGTCCTAGTTTGGGTGGAGAAAAGGCTTGGGCGCTGATCAATTATGGTCAGTCTTTAGGGCATTGTCCTGCCTAATAGGGCAATATCACTCTCCCTTCCCTCTGCCATTCATGAGTGGCCTTTAAAAACCTAAAATTTAGGTGAATGGGGCATACTCAGTTTTTAGGAACGGCCATTTTGAGGTACGTCCTCGGACTACCAGCTGAAAAAAAACATCAAAGCTACCCACTTTGGGGGAGATTATGAGTTTTTACAAAGATTAATAAAAATAAATTTTACTATTACTGTCACTTCTGATATGGTGACAGTATATAGCAACTGGTCTGTTCTCAAAAGAAAACCCATATCTATCTAATCTGAATTACTGAGGTCCGTTACTATAAGGAATAATAATCATCTGATGAAATCGTTTCAAAATTCTTAATATTCAAAATGTACAGTACCTCTTCTGTTCTTATGTGTATGTATATACTGTATATGCATGTATACATATGTTATGTTATATTTGTATGTATATATATATATATATATATATATATTACATTTCAAATCAAATGTTATTTAATTTTTCAAAAATTCATCATATAACTGTAATAATCATTTCTTATCATAAAAGTCCTAAAAACAATTCAGATTAGATAAATATATACTTACAAGCACTTATGAATACAAAGATCCTTGTAAGCAAAAAAGAACACAGCAAACGAAAACTGAAGAATCTAATACATATAACAGCACTATGAAAAGCTTATTGAAGCACAAGCCATTGACAATGCAAACACGGTTGTAACACGTGACAATATAACAAGTGCTATTCATGTGAGAATTTCAGTCAAGAACTTACTTCAAATCGAGAGAGAGAGAGAGAGAGAGAGAGAGAGAGAGAGAGAGAGAGGGGGGGGGGGTAGTGAACTCAAATTCGACAATCAGCAGACACTGTAATTCGAGTGACTGAGTCACAATCAGTTGATCACTTGCACATCGTGCAACAGTTGACGAGGATTCTGACCATTTCTACTCTCATTGGGCAACTATCAATACAGCTAACCTACCTATGTGTCAGTGTTAAAACGAGAGATACTATCATCTAGAAAAATACTTGAAATATGTACATATGAATATGCAAGGAGTAATACACAAACACCCCACCCCCACACACACACACACACACACATATATATATATATATATATATACACTAAGAGAAAGCTTTTAACTCTGTCAAAACTTCAGCAGTAATGAAAGCCCTTCAAAGATAAGGAATATATGAATCTATAATATATATACATATAAGTTCAACAATATTCACGCATGTGTACAATAAATAAAAAATGACAAACAACAATTCTTGAAAATTAATGGTCATGATGTTGAATACAATATTATAAAAGAAACAACAACACCATAACGCGCATATAAATGGCTAAAGTAATGGAAACGATAACAACCTCTTGGAGAAAGTTTCACCCAAAACGGGACGGCTTAAAAAAAAGGGATAGTTGCCTCTTGTTATCTTCGTTTAATGAAGTTTCGCAATCCAACCCCCCCCCACCCACCCATTGCGTAAACACCTCGACCGTATGCTCCCTAAGGCAAACACAGCATTTATTCTCAATAGGGCATTAATAAAATCTTTCGTTGGAAGTTAATTTCTTGTCAATAAGGCACCAATAAACGTTCTACAAATCCAAATATAAAGAAGGCACTTAGGAATCTCTCTCTCTCTCTCTCTCTCTCTCTCTCTCTCTCTCTCTAACAGGAAAAAATTAATCTGAATATATCTATTACTGAATTTTGCATTGATTAATGGAATCAAGCATTCATTACGATAATAATAATAAATATAATCTGTTAACACCAAAACATTTTCCTTTGCCAAACTATTTGTTATAAAATACATTAGGTAATCAGTTTACTTGAGGACCATAGCCTTTATGGTAGAAGAAAACCTATCAATGCCTCTTTGCATAAAAAATTACTCAGCATAAGCAAATAAGGTTGCAAGCGATACTGAAGAGATGAAAATCAACAGGTTTTACGTGTTAACAATTCTCTACACAGTGGGTAAAATTCTACCAAGACAAACTGTTTTAGTCTGCCATCTTGAATGTTTCGAGAGAGAGAGAGAGAGAGAGAGAGAGAGAGAGAGAGGTTAATGATGCCTGACTCATGTTCTCATTCAAATTACTGTACACTGGGCCCGTTCTATTCGCACCCGTATAGCCATTATCCAGTAACGTCTAGAGTTATCCAGGTATAAGGACCGACCCATAAACCCTTTTTAAGTTCTCTTGTCCATAAATAATAAAACTGGTATCAATATGGTAATGATAACCAATGAGAAACTAAAGTATCCACAAGCCCCCCCCCCCCAAAAAAAAAAAAAAAATACGTCGATGAATTTGCACTTACCATTTGTAATTGTGAAAGAGAGAGAGAGAGAGAGAGAGAGAGAGAGAGAGAGAGTGAGAGAGAGAGAGAAGGATTTTGGATGTCTAAGATTTTTTAGTCCATCCGGGGAGACTCCATTTGCTCTTGGGTAGAGCTATTTGGTTTGAACGTTTAGAATTTTTATGATCTAGTTTGACTCATTCTTGAACTGTTTACCGTTTCATTGTTTACTACATCCGCCGTAAGTCTGTTCCATGTATTTGCTATTTTGTATGTAAAGAAATTACTACATTGAGTGGTGCTGTATCTTTTAAACCCCAGTTTGTTTCCGTTACTCTGGACTGATTTGTACTAAACGCGAATAGATTGTTGTAATCTGCATTTGTTATTCCTAGAGAGAGAGAGAGAGAGAGAGAGAGAGAGAGAGAGAGAGAGTTCTCATCTTTCCCATAGGGAGTGTGATCATATCCAGAAGCATGATACAAAACACCATATTAAATGTAACACAAACGCCAAGCCTCGTCCGCCCTTCTCATCGTTACGGACCTGCATTCATATTTTTTTTTTTTTATAATTAAATCTTCCTACACATTATTATTTTTCATGTTGATTTAAGATTAGTCTCATTTCTTTCTCTTGTTTCATTTCAGTGTAGGTAACCTGTTTAGAATGGAAAAATCTATCATAAGTCTTTCTTTGTTTCCTTTCAAAACTTAGATATACCAATATCGTTAGCCATTGCCGTAAGACTTGTTGATAATGTAAAATCAATCATAAATCTTTTACTTTCTTGCGTCCTCTTAAATCTTAGATTTACTCATATCGTGAGCCACTGTCATAGAAATACTCATCGTAAACAAACAAAAACAGTTACTGCACCCCAAATTAATTTTCCACTACGCTGAATTGCCATTACATTAATTTGTGTCTGCCCCAGTTTTCACAGACCATCAGCATGAATTAGTTGCACATGGAATTAATCAACATAACCAATGCAAAAAATAGATTATCAAAGAAATGCAAGAAAAGGAAAAGATGCAAAAAAGGGGAATACCCAAAAGATGAAAAAAGGAGAGTACCAAAAGGACGCAAAAAAAGGGGGAGTAGCCAAAAGATGCAAAAAAAAGGGGGCGAGTAACTAAAAGATGCAAAATAAAACGAGAGTACCCAAAGGATGCAAAAAGGGGAGTACCCAAGTAATGTATAAATAAAAAAAAAAAAAAAAAAAAAAGAGGTTTACCCAGAAAATGCAAAAAGAAAAAAGTACCCAAAACATGAAAAAAAGGAGATAAAAAAAGTATCCAAGAAATGAAAAAGAAATGCACCGATGCACATATGCAAACAGTTTAAAGTACACAATCGGCATAAAAAAACAATTTTCGAAACCTGCCACAAATATATGCAGCTTCACCGTCAAACAAAATCCTGCAAGGAATGAATCTGCAGCAGGCAGGGGCAGGCCAGCAGCATCATCATCTGCAGTTGCAGGCCGGAGGATCACATGACGTTTCCCCATCAATATGTATGACCCTGATGGGTACTTGACCTTGTATTACCTACTCACACGTCAATCATTTTCGGATAGCTCCTTCAGAATCAGATCTGGAGGACCTAGCAGCTCTTTCAGATTAAATCATCATATATATAAAAAGTTACCACCTGCGTCAAAGAAATAAAAT
>NC_090766.1:45382721-45384061 GCF_036898095.1 Palaemon carinicauda | reverse complement strand
CACTGTCTGGGATTAGAGTTCTCTTGCTTGAGGGTACAATAGGGCACGCTGTTCTATGTTATTTCTCTTCCTCTTCGTGTTTTTTGTAGTTTTAATAGTTGTTTACTGTTTTTTGAATGATTTATTGTTAATTTATTCTCATCATTTATTTATTTCCTTATTTCCTTTCCTTACTGGGCTATTTTTCCCTATTGGAGCCCTTGGGCTTATAGTAGTAGTAGTAGTAGTAGTAGTAGTAGTAATCATAATAATATAATAATAATAATAATAATAATAATAATAATAATAAGCAGCTCTTCTAGGAAAAGGGCACTCCCAAATTAAATCATTATTCTCTATCTTGAGAAGTATCATAGCTTCTATACCATGGCCTTCCACTGTCTGGGATTAGAGTTCTCTTGCTTGAGGGTACAATAGGGCACGCTGTTCTATGTTATTTCTCTTCCTCTTCGTGTTTTTGTAGTTTTAATAGTTTATATAGGAAAGATCTAATTTAATGTTGTTACTGTTCTTAGTATATTTTATTTCAATTGTTTATTACTTCTCTGGTTTTTTTTTATTTCCTTGTTTTCTTTCCTCCCTGGTCTATTTTTCCCTGTGGAGCCCTTGGCCTTATAGTACCTTGCTCTTCCAATTAGGGTTATAGATTAGCTTGTAATAATAATAATAATAATAATAATAAATAATAATAATAAAAATAAAAATAATAACAAAAATAATATCAATAACAATAATAATAGCAACAACAATAGCAATAACAATAACAATGATAATAATAATAATAATAATAATAATAATAATAAATAATTAAACCATAATAATAATAATAATAATAATGATGACAATAATAATAACAATAACAATAATAATAATAATAATAATAATAATAACAACAACAACAATAATAATGACAATAATAATAATAATAATAATAATAATAATAATAATAATAAAAATTAATAATAACAATGTATAAGATTTTTGGGTCATCTACAGCAATAAGGGTGTGGGGCTAGCAATCTCATACCCAAGGGTACCATGCAATAGATTCTATAGGCCTAATGCAAGCGTTGCTTCGCCATAATGAAGTAGTAGGATAAGTCGAGATAAAAAGTATATTCCAAAAATTAATTTGCTTTCCCTTTGTAACGTATACAGAGAGAGAGAGAGAGAGAGAGAGAGAGAGAGAGGAGAGAGAGAAGGGGAGAGAGAGAGGAGAGAGAGAGGAGAGAGAGAGAGAGAAGCGTATATCTTTTGCCTTTGATAATATAATTCCATCTCATGATTTGGGGACTAAACAAGGGGGTCTCTTTTACTTTAATAACGTATACAGAGAGAGA
>NC_090766.1:45372721-45377721 GCF_036898095.1 Palaemon carinicauda | reverse complement strand
ATATATATAATATATATATATATATATATATATATATATATATATATATATGTATATATTTATATATATATATATATATATATATATATATATATATATACATGTATATATATATATATAATTTTTTTTTCTTTTTTTTTTCAAAGATTCATCCTTCTTAGTCCTAAAATTTTCCTCCTTAATTCTTTAAAGAGATACATCCTATGCTAACTTTTACATGTTACTATTAGAATATCATCCGTTGAATATACTGGTTCTTTCCAGTCCTCAAAGTCCTCTCCTTCATCCACTCAAGGTTAAGAACATACGCCCACCTTTTCATGCTACATCCAACATACCATCATAACTAATTCTGAAATGCTCTCCTTCATCCCACAACCCTTTCCTGTCCTGGATCTTAAAAAAAAAAAAAAAAAAAAAAACGCAATTCCAGTTGCCAAGTTCCTCTTTTCATATTCACCCGCCCCATGGGATCTTATACACTGCGACATACAAGTCTGCTTTTTCTTTTTGTGTATCTTTTTATGACCGTGGGCGAGATGCAAGTTCTGAAGGCAACAGAGTCTGGTGGGTTCGCGAGCCTTTGGATTTATCTGTTCGCTTGTTATTAACTTAATGAAAGAACATTTGATACTGAAGTTGGATACATTTTTATTATGATTATTAGTATCACATTTATTATTGGTGGTGTTGTTATTGTTGTTGGAAACTGGAGATACGTTTTTATTATTATCATTGGTATCACATCTATTATTGGTGGTGTTGTTGTTGTTATTGTTGTTGGAAACTGGAGACACGTTTTTGTTATTATCATTGGTATCACAATTATTATTGGTGTTGTCGTGTTTGTTGTTGTTGGAAACTGGAGATACGTTTTTATTATTATCATTGGTATCACAATTATTATTGGTGTTGTCGTGTTTGTTGTTGTTGGAAACTGGAGATACACGTTTTTGTTATTATCATTGGTATCACAATTATTATTGGTGTTGTCGTGTTTGTTGTTGTTGGAAACTGGAGATACGTTTTTATTATTATCATTGGTATCACAATTATTATTGGTGTTGTCGTGTTTGTTGTTGTTGGAAACTGGAGATACGTTTTTGTTATTATCATTGGTATCACAATTATTATTGGTGTTGTCGTGTTTGTTGTTGTTGGAAACTGGAGATACACGTTTTTGTTATTATCATTGGTATCACAATTATTATTGGTGTTGTCGTGTTTGTTGTTGTTGGAAACTGGAGATACACGTTTTTGTTATTATCATTGGTATCACAATTATTATTGGTGTTGTCGTGTTTGTTGTTGTTGGAAACTGGAGATACGTTTTTGTTATTATCATTGGTATCACAATTATTATTGGTGTTGTCGTGTTTGTTGTTGTTGGAAACTGGAGATACGTTTTTATTATTATCATTGGTATCACAATTATTATTGGTGTTGTCGTGTTTGTTGTTGTTGGAAACTGGAGATACACGTTTTTGTTATTATCATTGGTATCACAATTATTATTGGTGTTGTCGTGTTTGTTGTTGTTGGAAACTGGAGATACGTTTTTATTATTATCATTGGTATCACAATTATTATTGGTGTTGTCGTGTTTGTTGTTGTTGGAAACTGGAGATACGTTTTTATTATTATCATTGGTATCACAATTATTATTGGTGTTGTCGTGTTTGTTGTTGTTGGAAACTGGAGATACGTTTTTATTATTATCATTGGTATCACAATTATTATTGGTGTTGTCGTGTTTGTTGTTGTTGGAAACTGGAGATACGTTTTTGTTATTATCATTGGTATCACAATTATTATTGGTGTTGTCGTGTTTGTTGTTGTTGGAAACTGGAGATACACGTTTTTGTTATTATCATTGGTATCACAATTATTATTGGTGTTGTCGTGTTTGTTGTTGTTGGAAACTGGAGATACGTTTTTATTATTATCATTGGTATCACAATTATTATTGGTGTTGTCGTGTTTGTTGTTGTTGGAAACTGGAGATACGTTTTTATTATTATCATTGGTATCACAATTATTATTGGTGTTGTCGTGTTTGTTGTTGTTGGAAACTGGAGATACACGTTTTTGTTATTATCATTGGTATCACAATTATTATTGGTGTTGTCGTGTTTGTTGTTGTTGGAAACTGGAGATACGTTTTTATTATTATCATTGGTATCACAATTATTATTGGTGTTGTCGTGTTTGTTGTTGTTGGAAACTGGAGATACACGTTTTTGTTATTATCATTGGTATCACAATTATTATTGGTGTTGTCGTGTTTGTTGTTGTTGGAAACTGGAGATACGTTTTTATTATTATCATTGGTATCACAATTATTATTGGTGTTGTCGTGTTTGTTGTTGTTGGAAACTGGAGATACGTTTTTATTATTATCATTGGTATCACAATTATTATTGGTGTTGTCGTGTTTGTTGTTGTTGGAAACTGGAGATACACGTTTTTGTTATTATCATTGGTATCACAATTATTATTGGTGTTGTCGTGTTTGTTGTTGTTGGAAACTGGAGATACACGTTTTTGTTATTATCATTGGTATCACAATTATTATTGGTGTTGTCGTGTTTGTTGTTGTTGGAAACTGGAGATACGTTTTTATTATTATCATTGGTATCACAATTATTATTGGTGTTGTCGTGTTTGTTGTTGTTGGAAACTGGAGATACGTTTTTATTATTATCATTGGTATCACAATTATTATTGGTGTTGTCGTGTTTGTTGTTGTTGGAAACTGGAGATACACGTTTTTGTTATTATCATTGGTATCACAATTATTATTGGTGTTGTCGTGTTTGTTGTTGTTGGAAACTGGAGATACGTTTTTATTATTATCATTGGTATCACAATTATTATTGGTGTTGTCGTGTTTGTTGTTGTTGGAAACTGGAGATACACGTTTTTGTTATTATCATTGGTATCACAATTATTATTGGTGTTGTCGTGTTTGTTGTTGTTGGAAACTGGAGATACGTTTTTATTATTATCATTGGTATCACAATTATTATTGGTGTTGTCGTGTTTGTTGTTGTTGGAAACTGGAGATACGTTTTTATTATTATCATTGGTATCACAATTATTATTGGTGTTGTCGTGTTTGTTGTTGTTGGAAACTGGAGATACACGTTTTTGTTATTATCATTGGTATCACAATTATTATTGGTGTTGTCGTGTTTGTTGTTGTTGGAAACTGGAGATACACGTTTTTGTTATTATCATTGGTATCACAATTATTATTGGTGTTGTCGTGTTTGTTGTTGTTGGAAACTGGAGATACGTTTTTATTATTATCATTGGTATCACAATTATTATTGGTGTTGTCGTGTTTGTTGTTGTTGGAAACTGGAGATACACGTTTTTGTTATTATCATTGGTATCACAATTATTATTGGTGTTGTCGTGTTTGTTGTTGTTGGAAACTGGAGATACGTTTTTATTATTATCATTGGTATCACAATTATTATTGGTGTTGTCGTGTTTGTTGTTGTTGGAAACTGGAGATACACGTTTTTGTTATTATCATTGGTATCACAATTATTATTGGTGTTGTCGTGTTTGTTGTTGTTGGAAACTGGAGATACACGTTTTTGTTATTATCATTGGTATCACAATTATTATTGGTGTTGTCGTGTTTGTTGTTGTTGGAAACTGGAGATACGTTTTTGTTATTATCATTGGTATCACAATTATTATTGGTGTTGTCGTGTTTGTTGTTGTTGGAAACTGGAGATACACGTTTTTGTTATTATCATTGGTATCACAATTATTATTGGTGTTGTCGTGTTTGTTGTTGTTGGAAACTGGAGATACGTTTTTATTATTATCATTGGTATCACAATTATTATTGGTGTTGTCGTGTTTGTTGTTGTTGGAAACTGGAGATACACGTTTTTGTTATTATCATTGGTATCACAATTATTATTGGTGTTGTCGTGTTTGTTGTTGTTGGAAACTGGAGATACGTTTTTATTATTATCATTGGTATCACAATTATTATTGGTGTTGTCGTGTTTGTTGTTGTTGGAAACTGGAGATACACGTTTTTGTTATTATCATTGGTATCACAATTATTATTGGTGTTGTCGTGTTTGTTGTTGTTGGAAACTGGAGATACGTTTTTATTATTATCATTGGTATCACAATTATTATTGGTGTTGTCGTGTTTGTTGTTGTTGGAAACTGGAGATACACGTTTTTGTTATTATCATTGGTATCACAATTATTATTGGTGTTGTCGTGTTTGTTGTTGTTGGAAACTGGAGATACGTTTTTATTATTATCATTGGTATCACAATTATTATTGGTGTTGTCGTGTTTGTTGTTGTTGGAAACTGGAGATACACGTTTTTGTTATTATCATTGGTATCACAATTATTATTGGTGTTGTCGTGTTTGTTGTTGTTGGAAACTGGAGATACGTTTTTATTATTATCATTGGTATCACAATTATTATTGGTGTTGTCGTGTTTGTTGTTGTTGGAAACTGGAGATACACGTTTTTGTTATTATCATTGGTATCACAATTATTATTGGTGTTGTCGTGTTTGTTGTTGTTGGAAACTGGAGATACGTTTTTATTATTATCATTGGTATCACAATTATTATTGGTGTTGTCGTGTTTGTTGTTGTTGGAAACTGGAGATACACGTTTTTGTTATTATCATTGGTATCACAATTATTATTGGTGTTGTCGTGTTTGTTGTTGTTGGAAACTGGAGATACGTTTTTATTATTATCATTGGTATCACAATTATTATTGGTGTTGTCGTGTTTGTTGTTGTTGGAAACTGGAGACACGTTTTCATTATTATCATTGGTATCACATCTATTATTGGTGGTGGTGTTGTTGTTGTTGTTGTTGTTGGAACTGGAGACACGTTTTCATTATTATCATTGGTATCACATTGATTATTATTGTTGTTGTTGTTGTTGTTGTTGTTGGAACTGGAGACACGTTTTCATTATTATCATTGGTATCA
>NC_090766.1:45357721-45365221 GCF_036898095.1 Palaemon carinicauda | reverse complement strand
GCATTCATTTTTCAGGTTTTCAAGAAATCCAAGAGGGCAACTTTGTGAAATAAGCTTACCACATCACTTCCAGTTTATTGTACTTTGTAATCCTTCCTTTCATTATTCGGTTACTAATTTAATAATTTACAAACTTTCAATTGAAACAACAAAAACAGGACATTTCTTTCATGTAAAAAGTAATGTATATCATTGTTTCAAATTATAGATTTATGTTAACACGAATATTGCAATAGTTTCTTTAGTTTCAGTGTTTTAATATTTTCTTCATATTATATATTTAAGAGACATGATATATCCTAAAGTCTAAACCAAAAGTCCATGCTGCATAATCATTCATATATATTATAACTTTTATCATTAGCTTTTGTATGGTACATAGCGATATTGTATAGTTCGCAATTCTTGACGAATTTTGTGAAGCTTGACGTGCTCATTTCCATTCTTATTTTGTAGTAGTTCTACAAAATGCTCAAATAACAATGGAACGAAATACCAGCTGTTGTGATATGCATTACAACGTGTCACGTGACACGGACGTTACGTATAGCTTAGTAAGAAAACGTATAAGATTTGTACATTTCTATCTGTAATTTAGTCCAGACTCCAGTCCCGCTTGTTCACTCCAGAGGAAGACTTCATGTCCGTAGGGATAGAGCAGTGATAAGGGAAATATTCTATGCAGTACTATATCAGTCCCCCCCTTTTTTATGTCCACAAAAAATGGGTGAAGTAGATCAAACATTTGTAAACGTTTCAGAATATTTCAGAACATTTCAGAATGTATTCATCTGTAGGCAGTTTGTCATCGTTTTTTTCCCAAGTTTGTTATTATTCTCTTGTTAAGTTCCAAACTAATAGCTTGTCAAAATATTATCTTGTCAAAATAATAGCTTGTCAAAATATTATCTTGTCAAAATAATAGCTTGTCAAAATATTATCTTGTCAAAATAATAGCTTGTCAAAATATTATCTTGTCAAAATATTATCTTGTCAAAATATTATCTTGTCAAAATAATATCTTGTCAAAATATTATCTTGTCAAAATAATATCTTGTTAAAATAATATCTTGTCAAAATATTATCTTGTCAAAATAATATCTTGTCAAAATAATATCTTGTTAAAATAATAGCTTGTCAAAATATTATCTTGTCAAAATAATATCTTGGCAAAATAATATCTTGGCAAAATAATATCTTGGCAAAATAATATCTTCGCCAAATTATATCTTGTCAAAATAATATCTTGGCAAAATATCTTGTTAAATCATTATCTTGTCAAAGTAATATCTATCTAGTCAAATGATTATCTTGTCAGTCATTAATGAAAAATCAAAACTTAACGAATCTACATTTTTATGCTGTTTAAGAGAAATAAATAAACCGAATCTATAAGCAGGCGTTTTATTTTTAATACCACCTCTGTGTTGAGTCATAAATAAATGACCTTTAATATTGTTGATATGAAAATATGAACTTTGATTCTTCAAATAGATGAAAGCTGGTGTTGCAAAGGAAGCGTCTGTGTTGTTATAACTTTTATGTTTTACAATGAATATACTGTTGCTTCTATTCTGTCATAGTCTTTCTATTATCATTTTCTTTCACCGAATCATTATCGTTATCAATTTCTATGTGATTACAGTTTTTTTTTTTTTTTTTTTTTTTTTTTTTTTTTTTTTTTTTTTTTTTTTTAATTCCGAACTCCTCGCAAGACTCAACACTATATTATGATCCGAAGCCTAAGGACTTTTTATTTACCTTGAAAACTGACATAAGCCATGGCGCACTGTAGGCATTACTGGAGGATCTTTCCGACATCCCTTCAACCCCATCTGCACCAACTCTGTACCCATCTGATCCAGCTTCCTTTGTTCCATTCCGCTGACTAACTTCATAGCTTTAAGTTCATAATGCAATTGCAGAGTTTTCCCCTATTGCTTCTCCACACTGTAGGGCCACAACACCAATGCAGGGTCATCTCGTCACTGCGGGGTCATCTCGGCAGTGCAGGGTCATCTCGGCACTGTTGGGTCATCTCAGCTCTGTTGGGCCACAACAGCAATGCAGGGCCATCTCGGCACTGTTGAACCACCACAGAACTGTAGGGCCACCAAAGCACTGCAGGGTCATCGCTGTACTGTTGGGCCACCACAGCAATGCAGGGGCATTTCGGCACAGTAGGGTTATCTTGTCTCTGTTGGGCCACAATAGCAATGCAGGGGCATCTCGCTAATGTAGGGTCATCTCGGCTCTGTTGGCATACAACAGAAATTCAGGGCCATCTCGGCACTGCAGGGTATTCTTGGCACTGATGACCCACAACAGCAATGTAGTGCCATCTCAGTTCTCTTGGGCCTCAACAAAATTACAAGACCATCTCGGCACTGCAGGGTCATCTTGGCGATGTTGGGCCACCAAAGCAATGCACGGGTCAACTTGGCCCTGCATAGTCATCTTGGCTCTATTTGGCCACAAGAGCAATGCAGGGCTATCTCGGTACAACAGGATCATCTCGGCAATGTTGGTCCACCACAGCAATGCAGGGGCATCTTGGCACTGTAGGGTCATCTCGGCTCTGTTCGGCGCTATTGGGTTACCACAGCAATGTAGGGCATCTCGGCATTGTAGGGTCATCTCGGCTCTGTTGGGTCACAACAGCAATGCAGGGCCATCTTGGCACTGTAGGGTCATCTCGTCTGTTGGGCCACAATAGCAATGCAGGGCCATATTGGCATTGTAAGTTCATTTCGGCTCTGTTGGGACACCACAGCAGTGCAGGGCCATCTCTGCACTGTAGGGTCATCTCATCTCTGTTGGGCCACCACAGCAATGCTGGGGCATCTTGGCACTGTATGATCATCTCGGCTCAGTTGGGCCACAACAGCAATTCAGGGTCTTCTCGGACCTACAGGGTGATCTCGGCTCTGTTGGGCCACCACAGCAATGCAAGGGAATCTCGGAACTGTAGGGTTATCTCAGCTCTGTTGGGCCACCACAGCAATGCAGGGGCATCTTGGCATTGTAGGTTCATCTCGGCTCTATCATCAACATTAATTTAGGGCCATCTCGGTACTGTAGGGTTATATCGGCTCTGTTGGGCCACCACAGCAATGTAAGGGATTCTCAGCACTGTAGGGTCATCTCGTCTCTGTTGGGCCACAAGAGCAATGCAGGGGCATCTCGGCTCAGTTGGGCCACAACAGAAATTCAGGGCCATATCGGTACTGTAGGGTCATCTCGGCTCTGTTGGGCCACCACAGCAATGCAAGGGCATCTCGGCACTGTATTGTTATCTCGTCTCTGTTGGGCCACAAAAGCAATGCAGATGCCCTGTATGGTCTGCTCGGCTCTGTTGGGCTACAACTGCAATTCAGGGCCATCTCGGCACTGCAGGGTGATCTCGTCTCTGTTGGGCCACAAAAGCAATGCAGGGGCATCTTGGCACTGCATGGTCATCTCGGCTCTGTTGGGCCACAACAGCAATGCAGGCCTATCTCGGTACTGTTGAGCCACCATAGCACAGCTGGGCCATCTTGGCACTGTAGGGTTATCTCAGCTCTGTTGGGCCACAACTGCAATGCATGACCATCTCTGCACTGTTGAACTACCACAGCACTGTAGGGCTATCTTGACATCGTAGGGCCACCAGAGCACTGCAGTGCCATCTCAGCACTGTAGGGTCATCTCCGCTCTGTTGAGCCACCACAGCACTGCAGGGCCATCTCGGCCATGTAGAATCATCTCAGCTCCGTTGAGCCACAACTGCAATGCAGGGCCATCTCGGTACTGTTGAACCACCACAGCACTGTAGAGCCACCACAGCACTGCAGGGCTATATCAGCCCTGTAGTGTCATCTCGGCTCTGTTAAGCCACGACAGCACTGCAGGGCCATCTTGGAACTGTAGGGTCATCTGGGCTCTGTTGTGACAACAGCAATGCAGGGGCATCTCGGCACTGTTGAGCTACCATAGCACTGCAGGGCCATCTTGGAACTGTAGGGTCATCTGGGCTCTGTTGTGACAACAGCAATGCAGGGCCATCTCGGCACTGTTGAGCTACCATAGCACTGCAGGGCCATCTTGGAACTGTAGGGTCATCTGGGCTCTGTTGTGACAACAGCAATGCAGGGCCATCTCGGCACTGTTGAGCTACCATAGCACTGTAGGGCCATCTTGGAACTGTAGGGTCATCTGGGCTCTGTTGTGACAACAGCAATGCAGGGCCATCTCGGCACTGTTGAGCTACCATAGCACTGCAGGGCCATCTTGGAACTGTAGGGTCATCTGGGCTCTGTTGTGACAACAGCAATGCAGGGCCATCTCGGCACTGTTGAGCTACCATAGCACTGCAGGGCCATCTCGGCACGGTAGGGTTATCTCACCTCTGTTGGGCTACAACAGCAATGCAGGGCAATCTCGGCACTGTTGAACCACCACAGCACTGTAGGGCTACCATAACACTGCAGGGTCACCTCAGGACTGTACGGTCATCGCTGCACTGTTTTGCCACCACAGCACTGTAGGGCTATCTCAGCACTGTAGGGCCATCTCAGCTCTGTTGGGCCATAACTGCAATGCAGGACCATCTTGTTACTGTAAGTTCATCTCGGCTCCGTTGGGCCACCACAGCAATGCAGGGGCATTTCGGCACTGTTGGGCCACCACAGCAATACAGGGGCATCTCGGCACTGTAGGGTCATCTCGTGTCTGTTGAGCCACAATAGCAATGTGGGGCCACCTCGGCAGTGTTGGGCCACCACAGCAATGCAGGGGCCATCTTGGTACTGTAGGGTTATCTCGGCACTGTTGAGCCACCACAGCAATGTAAGGGATTCTCGGCACTGTAGGGTCATCTCGTCTCTGTTGGGCCACAAGAGCAATGCAGGGGCATCTCGGCTCAGTTGGGCCACAACAGAAATTCAGGGCCATCTCGGTACTGTAGGGTCATCTCGGCTCTGTTGGGCCACCACAGCAATGCAAGGGCATCTCGGCACTATATTGTTATCTTGTCTCTGTTGGGCAACAAAAGCAATGCAGATGCCCTGTATGGTCTGCTCGGCACTGTTGGGCCACAACAGCAATGCAGGTTCATCTCGACACTGTTGGCCCATCATAGCAATGCAAGGGCATCTCGGCACTGTAGGGTCATCTCGTCTGTTGGGCCACAACAGCAATTCAGGGCCATCACGGCACTGCCGGGTCATCTTGGCACTGTTTGGCCACAACAGCAATGCAGGGACAAAAACATCTTGGCACTGTTTGGCCACAACAGCAATGCAGGGACAAAAACATCTTGGCACTGTTTGGCCACAACAGCAATGCAGGGACAAAAACATCTTGGCACTGTTTGGCCACAACAGCAATGCAGGGACATCTCAGCACTATAGTGACTGACATCTCGGCTCTGTTGTGCCTCAACAAAAATTGCAGGGCCATCTCGGCGCTGTTGCGACACCACTGCAATGTCAGGGCATCTTGGCACTGTAGGGTCATCCCGGCTTTGTTGGCCTACAACAGCAATCCAAGGCCATTTCGCCAACATTGGTCCACCACAGCAATGCAAGGCCATTTTGGCATTGTATGGTCATCTCGGCACTGTTGGGCAACCACAGCACCACAGGGCCATCTGAGCACTGTAGGGTCATCTCAGAACTGCAGGCCCACAACAGCAATTTCGGTACTGTAGGGTCATCTCGGCACTGTTGAGCCACCACAGCATTGCAGGGCCATCTTGACACTGATGGGCCAGTACAGCACTGCAGGGCCATCTGGGCACTGTAAGGTCATCTCAGCTCTGTTGGTCACAACAGCAATGCAGGGCCTTCTCGGCATTGTTGGCCCACTCCAGCACTGCAGGGCCATCTCAGCACTGTAGGGTCATCTCTGCACTGTTGGGCCACAACAGCACTGCATGGCCATCTGAGCATTGTAGGGTCATCTCATCACTGTTGGACCACAACAGCAATGTAGGGTCATCTCATCACTGTTGGACCACAACAGCAATGTAGGGTCATCTCGTCACTGTTGGACCACAACAGCAATGCAGGGCCATCTAGGCACTGTAAGGTCATCTCAGCTCTGTTGGTCACAACAGCAATGCAGGGCCATCTCGGCACTGTTGAGCCACCACAGCACTGCAGGGCCTTCTCGGCACTGTAGGGCCTTCTCGGCACTGTAGGGCCTTCTCGGCACTGTAGGGCCATCTCAGCATTGCAGGGCCATCTCAGCACTGTAGACACACTGCAGTGCCTTCTTGGCACTGTTGGACCACCACAGCAATGCAGAGCCATCTGAGCATTATAGGGTCATCTCGTCGCTGTTAGGCCACAACAGAAATGCAGGGCCATTTCGGCATTGTAGGATCATCTCGGCACTGTCGAACCACCACACCACTACAGGGCCATCTCAGCACTGTAGGGTCATCTCGGCACTGTTGGGCCACCACAGCACTGCAGAGCCATCTTGGCACTGTAGGGTCATCTCGGCACTGTCGAACCACCACACCACTACAGGGCCATCTCAGCACTGTAGGGTCATCTCGGCACTGTTGGGCCACCACAGCACTGCAGAGCCATCTTGGCACTGTAGGATCATCTCGGCACTGTCGAACCACCACACCACTACAGGGCCATCTCAGCACTGTAGGGTCATCTCGGCACTGTTGGGCCACCACAGCACTGCAGAGCCATCTTGGCACTGTAGGGTCATCTCGGCACTGTCGAACCACCACACCACTACAGGGCCATCTCAGCACTGTAGGGTCATCTCGGCACTGTTGGGCCACCACAGCACTGCAGAGCCATCTTGGCACTGTAGGATCATCTCGGCACTGTCGAACCACCACACCACTACAGGGCCATCTCAGCACTGTAGGGTCATCTCGGCACTGTTGGGCCACCACAGCACTGCAGAGCCATCTTGGCACTGTAGGGTCATCTCGGCACTGTCGAACCACCACACCACTACAGGGCCATCTCAGCACTGTAGGGTCATCTCGGCACTGTTGGGCCACCACAGCACTGCAGGGCCATCCTAGCACTGCAGTCTCAGCACTGTAGGGTCGTCTCGGCACTGTTGTGCCACCACAACAATGCAAGGTCATCTCGACAGTATATGTCCCCCACAGCACTGGAAGACCATCTCGGCACTGTAGGGCCACCACAACACTGGATTGGCATTTCGACAATGCAAGGCTATTTCAGCACCGTAAGCCAAAAAAAAAAAAAAAAACATTCAGGCCATTTTGGCACTGCAGGGACACCACAGTACTGGTGTGCTGCCACGGCACTGCAATGCTACTGCAGAGCCACCATGTCTCTGCAGTGCCATTTGACACAGTGGGGTCATGTCACCAATGTATAGCCACCGACACTGCAAGGCCACCAGAACACTGCAGAAGCATCTTGACAACGAAGGCCACCATGTCTCTGCCGGGCAATCTTGGCCCTATATGGCCATCACAACAATGCAGGGCTATCCTGGCACTACAGGATCACC
>NC_090766.1:45272721-45345221 GCF_036898095.1 Palaemon carinicauda | reverse complement strand
AAGAATCACACCTAAATTTTGAAAAGTCATACAGAGTTAAAGAAACACTGTCAATGCTGAAATCCGGATGCTGAAGAGCAACTGTCCTTGACCAACTTAGAATCATACTTCAAGTATTCTTACGATTCAAATTCATGGCCTATAATTTGCACCGTGCACCAATTTTAACTAGATCTCCATTTAAGAATTCAACAACCTAAGATCTACATTTAGGAGATAGAATTGATGCCAAGAGTTGTATCATCTGTATATGCAACGAGCTTATTTTCTAAGCCAAACCACATGTCATGTATATAGCATGAAAAGTGATGGGCCAAGAACACTACCCTGAGGAACACCAGATATCACATTCCTATGCTCACTATCGTGCCTATCAACAACAACGCTTTGATGATGATGCTGAGAAAAGACCCACCCACTCGCAATGGTTTTATTTTCAAAACAAGGGCCTCATGATTAACACAGTCAAAGGCAGCACTAAAATCAAGGCCAGTCATACGAACTTCCTACCCACAATCAAGGAATTTCTATAAGGCATTGGAGATTGTAAGAAAGGCTTCACCTGCTTCAAGCACAATTGCTTGTATTCCAGTGTGAATTTTGTACCAGTAGACTATCATTGGTATCAATAGTTGGAGCATAATCACTTGTATTTCGGTGTGACTTTTGTACCAGAGGACTATCATTGGTCGAATTGGAGCATAATTGCTTGTATTCCAGTGTGACTTTTGTACCAGAGGACTATCATTGGTATTAATAATTGGTGCATAATTGGTTGTATTCCAGTGTGACTTTTGTACCAGAGGACTATCATTGGTATTAATAATTGGAGCATAATTGCTTGTATTCCAGTGTGACTTTTGTACCAGAGGACTATCATTGGTATTAATAATTGGAGCATAATTGCTTGTATTCAAGTAGACTTTTGTATTAGAGGACAATCCTTGGTAATAATTGGACCATAATCACCTATATTCCAATGTGACTTTTGTACCAGGCAACTATCATTGATATTAATAATGGAACATAATCACTTTTATTCCAGTTTGACTTTTGTACCACACGACTATCATTGATATTAATAATGGGTGCATAATAGCTTGTATTCTGGTGTGACTTTTGTAGCAGTGGACTATTGTTGGTATTAATAATTGGAGCATCATCTCTTGTATTTCAGAGCGACTTTTGTACCGGTGGATTGTCATTGGTATCAATAGTTGGAGCATAATCAGTTGTATTCCAGTGTGACTTTTATACCAGGGAACTATCATTGGTATTAATAATTGGAGCATGATCTTGGAGCATCATCTCTTGTATTTCAGTGACACCTTTGTACCGGTAGATTATCATTGATATCAATAGTTGGAGCATAATCAGTTGTATTCCAGTGTGACTTTTATACCAGGGAACTATCATTGATACTAATAATTGGAGCATAATCTTGGAGCATCATCTCTTGTATTTCTGTGTGACTTTTGTACCGGTGGATTGTCATTGGTATCAAAAGTTGGAGCATAGGTATCAAGAGTTGGAGCATAATCAGTTGTATTCCAGTGTGACTTTTATACCAGGGAACTATCATTGATACTAATAATTGGAGCATAATCTTGGAGCATCATCTCTTGTATTTCAGTGTGACTTTTGTACCGGTGGATTGTCATTGGTATCAAAAGTTGGAGCATAGGTATCAAGAGTTGGAGCATAATCAGTTGTATTCCAGTGTGACTTTTATACCAGGGAACTATCATTGATACTAATAATTGGAGCATAATCTTGGAGCATCATCTCTTGTATTTCAGTGTGACTTTTGTACCGGTGGATTGTCATTGGTATCAAGAGTTGGAGCATAATCAGTTGTATTCCAGTGTGACTTTTATACCAGGGAACTATCATTGATACTAATAATTGGAGCATAATCTTGGAGCATCATTTCTTGTATTTCTGTGTGACTTTTGTACCGGTGGATTGTCATTGGTATCAAGAGTTGGAGCATAATCAGTTGTATTCCAGTGTGACTTTTATACCAGGGAACTATCATTGATACTAATAATTGGAGCATAATCTTGGAGCATCATCTCTTGTATTTCAGTGTGACTTTTGTACCGGTGGATTGTCATTGGTATCAAAAGTTGGAGCATAGGTATCAAGAGTTGGAGCATAATCAGTTGTATTCCAGTGTGACTTTTATACCAGGGAACTATCATTGATACTAATAATTGGAGCATAATCTTGGAGCATCATCTCTTGTATTTCTGTGTGACTTTTGTACCGGTGGATTGTCATTGGTATCAAGAGTTGGAGCATAATCAGTTGTATTCCAGTGTGACTTTTATACCAGGGAACTATCATTGATACTAATAATTGGAGCATAATCTTGGAGCATCATCTCTTGTATTTCTGTGTGACTTTTGTACCGGTGGATTGTCATTGGTATCAAGAGTTGGAGCATAATCAGTTGTATTCCAGTGTGACTTTTATACCAGGGAACTATCATTGATACTAATAATTGGAGCATAATCTTGGAGCATCATCTCTTGTATTTCTGTGTGACTTTTGTACCGGTGGATTGTCATTGGTATCAAGAGTTGGAGCATAATCAGTTGTATTCCAGTGTGACTTTTATACCAGGAAACTATCATTGATACTAATAATTGGAGCATAATCTTGGAGCATCATCTCTTGTATTTCAGTGACACTTTTGTACCGGTGGATTGTCATTGGTATCAAGAGTTGGAGCATAATCAGTTGTATTCCAGTGTGACTTTTATACCAGGGAACTATCATTGATACTAATAATTGGAGCATAATCTTGGAGCATCATCTCTTGTATTTCTGTGTGACTTTTGTACCGGTGGATTGTCATTGGTATCAAGAGTTGGAGCATAATCAGTTGTATTCCAGTGTGACTTTTATACCAGGGAACTATCATTGATACTAATAATTGGAGCATAATCTTGGAGCATCATCTCTTGTATTTCTGTGTGACTTTTGTACCGGTGGATTGTCATTGGTATCAAGAGTTGGAGCATAATCAGTTGTATTCCAGTGTGACTTTTATACCAGGAAACTATCATTGATACTAATAATTGGAGCATAATCTTGGAGCATCATCTCTTGTATTTCTGTGTGACTTTTGTACCAGTGGATTGTCATTGGTATCAAGAGTTGGAGCATAATCAGTTGTATTCCAGTGTGACTTTTATACCAGGAACTATCATTGATACTAATAATTGGAGCATAATCTTGGAGCATCATCTCTTGTATTCAGTGTGACTTTTGTACCAGTGGATTGTCATTGGTATCAAGAGTTGGAGCATAATCAGTTGTATTCCAGTGTGACTTTTATACCAGGGAACTATCATTGATACTAATAATTGGAGCATAATCTTGAAGCATCATCTCTTGTATTTCAGTGTGACTTTTGTACCGGTGGATTGTCATTGGTATCAAGAGTTGGAGCATAATCAGTTGTATTCCAGTGTGACTTTTATACCAGGGAACTATCATTGATACTAATAATTGGAGCATAATCTTGGTGCATTATCTCTTGTATTTCAGTGACACTTTTGTACCGGTAAATTATCATTGGTATCAATAGTTGGAGCATAATCAGTTGTATTCCAGTGTGACTTTTATACCAGGAACTATCATTGGTATTAATAACTGGAGCATAATCTTGGAGCATCATCTCTTGTATTTCAGTGACACCTTTGTACCGGTAGATTATCATCAGTATCAATAGTTAGAGCATAATCAGTTGTATTCCAGTGTGACTTTTATACCAGGGAACTATCATTGATACTAATAATTGGAGCATAATCTTGGAGCATCATCTCTTGTATTTCAGTGACACTTTTGTACCGGTAGATTATCATTGGTATCAATAGTTGGAGCATAATCAGTTGTATTCCAGTGTGACTTTTATACCAGGAACTATCATTGGTATTAATAACTGGAGCATAATCTTGGAGCATCATCTCTTGTATTTCAGTGACACCTTTGTACCGGTAGATTATCATTAGTATCAATAGTTGGAGCATAATCAGTTGTATTCCAGTGTGACTTTAATACCAGGGAATTATCATTGGTATTAATAATTGGAGCATAATCTTGGAGCATCATCTCTTGTATTTCTGTGTGACTTTTGTACCGGTGGATTGTCATTGGTATCAAGAGTTGGAGCATAATCAGTTGTATTCCAGTGTGACTTTTATACCAGGGAACTATCATTGATACTAATAATTGGAGCAAAATCTTGGAGCATCATCTCTTGTATTTCAGTGTGACTTTTGTACCGGTGGATTGTCATTGGTATCAAGAGTTGGAGCATAATCAGTTGTATTCCAGTGTTACTTTTATACCAGGGAACTATCATTGATACTAATAATTGGAGCATAATCTTGGAGCATCATCTCTTGTATTTCTGTGTGACTTTTGTACCGGTGGATTGTCATTGGTATCAAGAGTTGGAGCATAGGTATCAAGAGTTGGAGCATAATCAGTTGTATTCCAGTGTGACTTTTATACCAGGGAACTATCATTGGTATTAATAATTGGAGCATAATCTTGGAGCATCATCTCTTGTATTTCAGTGTGACTTTTGTACCGGTGGATTGTCATTGGTATCAAGAGTTGGAGCATAATCAGTTGTATTCCAGTGTGACTTTTATACCAGGGAACTATAATTGATACTAATAATTGGAGCATAATCTTGGAGCATCATCTCTTGTATTTCAGTGTGACTTTTGTACCGGTGGATTGTCACTGGTATCAAGAGTTGGAGCATAATCAGTTGTATTCCAGTGTGACTTTTATACCAGGGAACTATCATTGATACTAATAATTGGAGCATAATCTTGGAGCATCATCTCTTGTATTTCAGTGTGACTTTTGTACCGGTGGATTGTCATTGGTATCAAGAGTTGGAGCATAATCAGTTGTATTCCAGTGTGACTTTTATACCAGGGAACTATCATTGATACTAATAATTGGAGCATAATCTTGGAGCATTATCTCTTGTATTTCAGTGTGACTTTTGTACCGGTGGATTGTCATTGGGATCAAAAGTTTGAGCATAATCAGTTGTATTCCAGTGTGACTTTTATACCAGGGAACTATCATTGATACTAATAATTGGAGCATAATCTTGGAGCATCATCTCTTGTATTTCAGTGTGACTTTTGTACCGGTGGATTGTCACTGGTATCAAGAGTTGGAGCATAATCAGTTGTATTCCAGTGTGACTTTTATACCAGGGAACTATCATTGATACTAATAATTGGAGCATAATCTTGGAGCATCATCTCTTGTATTTCAGTGTGACTTTTGTACCGGTGGATTGTCATTGGTATCAAGAGTTGGAGCATAATCAGTTGTATTCCAGTGTGACTTTTATACCAGGGAACTATCATTGATACTAATAATTGGAGCATAATCTTGGAGCATCATCTCTTGTATTTCAGTGACACCTTTGTACCGGTAGATTATCATTAGTATCAATAGTTGGAGCATAATCAGTTGTATTCCAGTGTGACTTGTATACCAGGGAACTATCATTGGTATTAATAATTGGACCATAATCTTGGAGCATCATCTCTTGTATTTCAGTGCGACTTTTGTACCGGTGGATTGTCATTGGTATCAAGAGTTGGAGCATAATCAGTTGTATTCCAGTGTGACTTTTATACCAGGGAACTATCATTGATACTAATAATTGGAGCATAATCTTGGAGCATCATCTCTTGTATTTCTGTGTGACTTTTGTACTGGTGGATTGTCATTGGTATCAAGAGTTGGAGCATAATCAGTAGTATTCCAGTGTGACTTTTATACCAGGGAACTATCATTGATACTAATAATTGGAGCATAATCTTGGAGCATCATCACTTGTATTTCAGTGTGACTTTTGTACCGGTGGATTGTCATTGGTATCAATAGTTGGAGCATAATCAGTTATATTCCAGTGTGACTTTTATACCAGGGAACTATCATTGATACTAATAATTGGAGCATAATCTTGGAGCATCATCTCTTGTATTTCTGTGTGACTTTTGTACCGGTGGATTGTCATTGGTATCAAGAGTTGGAGCATAATCAGTTGTATTCCAGTGTGACTTTTATACCAGGGAACTATCATTGATACTAATAATTGGAGCATAATCTTGGAGCATCATCTCTTGTATTTCTGTGTGACTTTTGTACCGGTGGATTGTCATTGGTATCAAGAGTTGGAGCATAATCAGTTGTATTCCAGTGTGACTTTTATACCAGGGAACTATCATTGATACTAATAATTGGAGCATAATCTTGGAGCATCATCTCTTGTATTTCTGTGTGACTTTTGTACCGGTGGATTGTCATTGGTATCAAGAGTTGGAGCATAATCAGTTGTATTCCAGTGTGACTTTTATACCAGGGAAATATCATTGGTATTAATAATTGGAGCATAATCTTGGAGCATCATCTCTTGTATTTCTGTGTGACTTTTGTACCGGTGGATTGTCATTGGTATCAAGAGTTGGAGCATAATCAGTTGTATTCCAGTGTGACTTTTATACCAGGGAACTATCATTGATACTAATAATTGGAGCATAATCTTGGAGCATCATCTCTAGTATTTCTGTGTGACTTTTGTACCGGTGGATTGTCATTGGTATCAAGAGTTGGAGCATAATCAGTTGTATTCCAGTGTGACTTTTATACCAGGGAACTATCATTGATACTAATAATTGGAGCATAATCTTGGAGCATCATCTCTTGTATTTCTGTGTGACTTTTGTACCGGTGGATTGTCATTGGTATCAAGAGTTGGAGCATAATCAGTTGTATTCCAGTGTGAATTTTATACCAGGGAACTATCATTGATACTAATAATTGGAGCATAATCTTGGAGCATCATTTCTTGTATTTCTGTGTGACTTTTGTACCGGTGGATTGTCATTGGTATCAAGAGTTGGAGCATAATCAGTTGTATTCCAGTGTGACTTTTATACCAGGAAACTATCATTGGTATTAATAATTGGAGCATAATCTTGGAGCATCATCTCTTGTGTTTCAGTGCGACTTTTGTACCGGTGGATTGTCATTGGTATCAAGAGTTGGAGCATAATCAGTTGTAATCCAGTGTGACTTTTATACCAGGGAACTATCATTGATACTAATAATTGGAGCATAATCTTGGAGCATCATCTCTTATATTTCAGTGTGACTTTTGTACCGGTGGATTGTCATTAGTATCAAGAGTTGGAGCATAATCAGTTGTATTCCAGTGTGACTTTTATACCAGGGAACTATCATTGGTATTAATAATTGGAGCATAATCTTGGAGCATCATCTCTTGTATTTCAGTGCGACTTTTGTACCGGTGGATTGTCATTGGTATCAAGAGTTAGAGCATAATCAGTTGTATTCCAGTGTGACTTTTATACCAGGGAACTATCATTGATACTAATAATTGGAGCATAATCTTGGAGCATCATCTCTTGTATTTCAGTGTGACTTTTGTACCGGTGGATTGTCATTGGTATCAAGAGTTGGAGCATAATCAGTTGTATTCCAGTGTGACTTTTATACCAGGGAACTATCATTGGTATTAATAACTGGAGCATAATCTTGGAGCATCATCTCTTGTATTTCAGTGCGACTTTTGTACCGGTGGATTGTCATTGGTATCAAGAGTTGGAGCATAATCAGTTGTATTCCAGTGTGACTTTTATACCAGGGAACTATCATTGATACTAATAATTGGAGCATAATCTTGGAGCATCATCTCTTGTATTTCAGTGCCACTTTTGTACCGGTGGATTGTAATTGGTATCAAGAGTTGGAGCATAATCAGTTGTATTCCAGTGTGACTTTTATACCAGGGAACTATCATTGATACTAATAATTGGAGCATAATCTTGGAGCATCATCTCTTGTATTTCAGTGTGACTTTTGTACCGGTGGATTGTCATTGGTATCAAGAGTTGGAGCATAATCAGTTGTATTCCAGTGTGACTTTTATACCAGGGAACTATCATTGATACTAATAATTGGAGCATAATCTTGGAGCATCATCTCTTGTATTTCTGTGTGACTTTTGTACCGGTGGATTGTCATTGGTATCAAGAGTTGGAGCATAATCATTTGTGTTCCAGTGTGACTTTTATACCAGGGAACTATCATTGGTATTAATAATTGGAGCATAATCTTGGAGCATCATCTCTTGTATTTCAGTGCGACTTTTGTACCGGTGGATTGTCATTGGTATCAAGAGTTGGAGCATAATCAGTTGTATTCCAGTGTGACTTTTATACCAGGGAACTATCATTGATACTAATAATTGGAGCATAATCTTGGAGCATCATCTCTTGTATTTCTGTGTGACTTTTGTACCGGTGGATTGTCATTGGTATCAAGAGTTGGAGCATAATCAGTTGTATTCCAGTGTGACTTTTATACCAGGGAACCATCATTGGTATTAATAATTGGAGCATAATCTTGGAGCATCATCATTTGCATTTCAGTGCGACTTTGTACCGGTGGATTGTCATTGGTATCAAGAGTTGGAGCATAATCAGTTGTATTCCAGTGTGACTTTTATACCAGGGAACTATCATTGATACTAATAATTGGAGCATAATCTTGGAGCATCATCTCTTGTATTTCTGTGTGACTTTTGTACCGGTGGATTGTCATTGGTATCAAGAGTTGGAGCATAATCAGTTGTATTCCAGTGTGACTTTTATACCAAGGAACTATCATTGGTATTAATAATCGGAGCATAATCTTGGAGCATCATCTCTTGTATTTCAGTGCGACTTTTGTACTAGTGGATTGTCATTGGTATCAAGAGTTGGAGCATAATCAGTTGTATTCCAGTGTGAATTTTATACCAGGGAACTATCATTGATACTAATAATTGGAGCATAATCTTGGAGCATCATCTCTTGTATTTCAGTGTGACTTTTGTACCGGTGGATTGTCATTGGTATCAAGAGTTGGAGCATAATCAGTTGTATTCCAGTGTGACTTTTATACCAGGGAACTATCATTGATACTAATAATTGGAGCATAATCTTGGAGCATCATCTCTTGTATTTCTGTGTGACTTTTGTACCGGTGGATTGTCATTGGTATCAAGAGTTGGAGCATAATCAGTTGTATTCCAGTGTGACTTTTATACCAGGGAACTATTATTGATACTAATAATTGGAGCATAATCTTGGAGCATCATCTCTTGTATTTCAGTGCGACTTTTGTACCGGTGGATTGTCATTGGTATCAAGAGTTGGAGCATAATCAGTTGTATTCCAGTGTGACTTTTATACCAGGGAACTATCATTGATACTAATAATTGGAGCATAATCTTGGAGCATCATCTCTTGTATTTCAGTGACACCTTTGTACCGGTAGATTATCATTGATATCAATAGTTGGAGCATAATCAGTTTTATTCCAGTGTGACTTTTATGCCAGGAACTACCATTGGTATTAATAATTGGAGCATAATCTTGGAGCATCATCTCTCATATTTTAGTGACACTTTTGTACCCGTAGATTATCTTTAGTACCAATAGTTGGAGCATAATCAGTTTTATTCCAATGTGACTTTTATACCAGGGAACTATCATTGGTATTAATTATTGGAGCATAATCTTGGAGCATCATCTCTTGTATTTCAGTGACATTTTTGTACCGGTAGATTATCATTAGTACCAATAGTTGGAGCATAATCAGTTTTATTCCAGTGTGACTTTTATACCAGGAACTATCATTGGTATTAATAATTGGAGCATAATCTTGGAGCATCATCTCTTATATTTCAGCGACACTTTTGTACCCGTAGATTATCATTAGTACCAATAGTTGGAGCATAAACAGTTGTATTCCAGTGTGACTTTTGTACCAGGAACTATCATTGGTATTAATAATTGGAGCATAATCTTGGAGCATCATCTCTTGTATTTCAGTGACACCTTTGTACCAGTAGATTATCATTAGTATCAATAGTTGGAGCATAATCAGTTTTATTCCAGTGTGACTTTTATACCAGGAACTATCATTGGTATTAATAATTGGAGCATAATCTTGGAGCATCATCTCTTATATTTCAGTGACACTTTTGTACCCGTAGATTATCATTAGTACCAATAGTTGGAGCATAATCAGTTTTATTCCAGTGTGACTTTTATACCAGGAACTATCATTGGTATTAATAATTGGAGCATAATCTTGGAACATCATCTCTTATATTTCAGCGACACTTTTGTACCCGTAGATTATCATTAGTACCAATAGTTGGAGCATAATCAGTTGTATTCTAGTGTGAATTTTGTATCAGAGGACTGTCATTGTATCAATCAGTTCTATTCCAGTGTGACCTTTATACAAGTGGACTATTATTGGTATTAATAATTGGAGCATAATCCCTTGTATTCCAGTGTGACTTTAGCATGATTGGACTATCATAAGCATTAATAATTGGAGCATAAATAGACTATCATTAATATGAATATTTGTAGCATAATCCCTAACATTTGAGTGAGACTCTTGTACCAGTGAACTAATATTGGTATTAATAATTGGAGCATGATCCCTTGTATTCCATTCAGTTTTGTACCAGTAGACTATCACTATTAATAATAATTGGAGCATAATCCCTTTTATTGGAGTGTGAATTTCGTAGCAGTGAAAAATCAGTTATTCATAACTGGAGCATAATCTCTAGTATTCCAGACTGACTTTTTATCAGGGCTTTTAGCATTCAGCTTTTCCAACTAGGATTGTAGCTTAGCAAGTAATAATAATAAGAATAATAATAATAACAACAATAATAATAATAATAATAATTGGATCATAATCACTTGCATTCCAGTCTGACTTTTGTATCAGTGCACTATCCTTAATATTAATAATTGGAGCATAATCACTTGTATTCTACTCAGACTTTTGTGCCGGTGCACTATCATTAATATTAATAATTGGAGCATAAACACTTGTATTCCACTCAGACTTTTGTGCCAGTGCACTATCATTAATAATAATAATTGGAGCTTAATCACTTGTATTCTACTCAGACTTTTGTGCCAGTGCACTATCATTAATATTAATAATTGGAGCATAATCTCTTGTATTCCACTCAGACTTTTGTGCCAGTGCACTATCATTAATATCAATAATTGGAGCATAATCTCTTGTATTCCACTCAGACTTTTGTGCCAGTGCACTATCATTAATATTAATAACTGGAGCATAATCTCTTGTATTCCACTCAGACTTTTGTGCCAGTGCACTATCATTAATATTAATAATTGGAGCATAATCTCTTGTATTCCACTCAGACTTTTGTGCCAGTGCACTATCATTAATATTAACAATTGGAGCATAATCACTTGTATTCTACTCAGACTTTTGTACCAGTGCACTATCATTAATATTAATAATTGGAGCATAATGATATGTATTCCACTCAGACTTTTGTATCAGTGCAGTATCATTAATATCAATAATTGGAGCATAATCACTTGTATTCTACTCAGACTTTTGTACCAGTGCACTATCATTAATATTAATAATTGGAGCATAATCACTTGTATTCTACTCAGACTTTTGTACCAGTGCACTATCATTAAAATCAATAATTGGAGCATAATGACATGTATTCCACTCAGACTTTTGTATCAGTGCAGTATCATTGATATCAATAATTGGAGCATAATCACTTGTATTCTACTCAGACTTTTGTACCAGTGCACTATCATTAATATCAATAATTGAAGCATAATCACTTGTATTCCACTCAGACTTTTGTGCCAGTGCACTATCATTAATATTAATAATTGGAGCATAATTACTTGTATTCCACTCAGACTTTTGTACCAGTGCACTATCATTAATATCAATAATTGGAGCATAATGACATGTATTCCACTCAGACTTTTGTATCAGTGCAGTATCATTAATATCAATAATTGGAGCATAATCACTTGTATTCCACTCAGACTTTTGTGCCAGTGCACTATCATTAATATTAATAATTGGAGCATAATCACTTGTATTCTACTCAGACTTTTGTACCAGTGAAGTATCATTAATATTAACAACTGGAGCATAATCACTTGTATTCTACTCAGACTTTTGTACCAGTGCACTATCATTAATATCAATAATTGGAGCATAATGACATGTATTCCACTCAGACTTTTGTATCAGTGCAGCATCATTAATATCAATAATTGGAGCATAATCACTTGTATTCTACTCAGACTTTTGTACCAGTGCACTATCATTAATATTAATAATTGGAGCATAATCACTTGTATTCTACTCAGACTTTTGTGCCAGTGCACTATCATTAATATTAACAATTGGAGCATAATCACTTGTATTCTACTCAGACTTTTGTACCAGTGCACTATCATTAATATCAATAATTGGAGCATAATGACATGTATTCCACTCAGACTTTTGTATCAGTGCAGTATCATTAATATCAATAATTGGAGCATAATCACTTGTATTCTACTCAGACTTTTGTACCAGTGCACTATCATTAATATTAATAATTGGAGCATAATCACTTGTATTCTACTCAGACTTTTGTGCCAGTGCACTATCATTAATATTAATAATTGGAGCATAATCACTTGTATTCCACTCAGACTTTTGTGCCAGTGCACTATCATTAATATCAATAATTGGAGCATAATCACTTGTATTCCACTCAGACTTTTGTATCAGTGCACTATCATTAATATCAATAATTGGAGCATAATCACTTGTATTCCACTCAGACTTTTGTGCCAGTGCACTATCATTAATATTAATAATTGGAGCATAATCACTTGTATTCCACTCAGACTTTTGTGCCAGTGCACTATCATTAATATTAATAATTGGAGCATAATCACTTGTATTCCACTCAGACTTTTGTGCAGTGCACTATCATTAATATCAATAATTGGAGCATAATCACTTGTATTCCACTCAGACTTTTGTGCCAGTGCACTATCATTAATATCAATAATTGGAGCATAATCACTTGTATTCCACTCAGACTTTTGTGCCAGTGCACTATCATTAATATCAATAATTGGAGCATAATCACTTGTATTCCACTCAGACTTTTGTGCCAGTGCACTATCATTAATATCAATAATTGGAGCATAATCACTTGTATTCCACTCAGACTTTTGTGCCAGTGCACTATCATTAATATCAATAATTGGAGCATAATCACTTGTATTCCACTCAGACTTTTGTGCCAGTGCACTATCATTAATATTAATAATTGGAGCATAATCACTTGTATTCCACTCAGACTTTTGTGCCAGTGCACTATCATTAATATCAATTGGAGCATAATCACTTGTATTCCACTCAGACTTTTGTGCCAGTGCACTATCATTAATATTAATAATTGGAGCATAATCACTTGTATTCCACTCAGACTTTTGTACCAGTGCAGTATCATTAATATCAATAATTGGAGCATAATCACTTGTATTCCACTCAGACTTTTGTACCAGTGCAGTATCATTAATATCAATAATTGGAGCATAATCACTTGTATTCCACTCAGACTTTTGTACCAGTGAAGTATCATTAATATCAATAATTGGAGCATAATCACTTGTATTCCACTCAGACTTTTGTGCCAGTGCACTATCATTAATATCAATAATTGGAGCATAATCACTTGTATTCCACTCAGACTTTTGTACCAGTGCACTATCATTAATATCAATAATTGGAGCATAATCACTTGTATTCCACTCAGACTTTTGTACCAGTGCAAGTATCATTAATATCAATAATTGGAGCATAATCACTTGTATTCTACTCAGACTTTTGTACCAGTGCAGTATCATTAATATCAATAATTGGAGCATAATCACTTGTATTCCACTCAGACTTTTGTACCAGTGCAGTATCATTAATATCAATAATTGGAGCATAATCACTTGTATTCCACTCAGACTTTTGTACCAGTGCAGTATCATTAATATCAATAATTGGAGCATAATCACTTGTATTCCACTCAGACTTTTGTACCAGTGCAGTATCATTAATATCAATAATTGGAGCATAATCACTTGTATTCTACTCAGACTTTTGTACCAGTGCAAGTATCATTAATATCAATAATTGGAGCATAATCACTTGTATTCCACTCAGACTTTTGTACCAGTGCACTATCATTAATATCAATAATTGGAGCATAATCACTTGTATTCCACTCAGACTTTTGTACAGTGCAGTATCATTAATATCAATAATTGGAGCATAATCACTTGTATTCCACTCAGACTTTTGTATCAGTGCAGTATCATTAATATCAATAATTGGAGCATAATCACTTGTATTCTACTCAGACTTTTGTACCAGTGCACTATCATTAATATCAATAATTGGAGCATAATCACTTGTATTCCCTCAGACTTTTGTATCAGTGCACTATCATTAATATCAATAATTGGAGCATAATCACTTGTATTCCTCTCAGACTTTTGTATCAGTGCACTATCATTAATATCAATAATTGGAGCATAATCACTTGTATTCCACTCAGACTTTTGTACCAGTGCACTATCATTAATATCAATAATTGGAGCATAATCACTTGTATTCCACTCAGACTTTTGTACCAGTGCACTGTCATTAATATCAATAATTGGAGCATAATCACTTGTATCCCACTCAGACTTTTGTATCAGTGCAGTATCATTAATATCAATAATTGGAGCATAATCACTTGTATTCCCACTCAGACTTTTGTACCAGTGCACTATCATTAATATCAATAATTGGAGCATAATCACTTGTATTCCTCTCAGACTTTTGTACCAGTGCACTATCATTAATATCAATAATTGGAGCATAATCACTTGTATTCCACTCAGACTTTTGTATCAGTGCAGTATCATTAATATCAATAATTGGAGCATAATCACTTGTATCCCACTCAGACTTTTGTACCAGTGCACTATCTTTAATATTAATAATTGGAGCATAATCACTTGTATTCCTCTCAGACTTTTGTATCAGTGCACTATCATTAATATCAATAATTGGAGCATAATCACTTGTATTCCACTCAGACTTTTGTACCAGTGCACTATCTTTAATATTAATAATTGGAGCATAATCACTTGTATTCCTCTCAGACTTTTGTATCAGTGCAGTATCATTAATATCAATAATTGGAGCATAATCACTTGTATCCCACTCAGACTTTTGTACCAGTGCACTATCTTTAATATTAATAATTGGAGCATAATCACTTGTATTCCTCTCAGACTTTTGTATCAGTGCACTATCATTAATATCAATAATTGGAGCATAATCACTTGTATTCCACTCAGACTTTTGTACCAGTGCACTATCATTAATATCAATAATTGGAGCATAGTGACTTGTATTCCACTCAGACTTTTGTAATCAGTGCAGTATCATTAATATCAATAATTGGAGCATAGTGACTTGTATTCCACTCAGACTTTTGAATCAGTGCACTATCATTAATATCAATAATTGGAGCATAATGACTTGTATTCCACTCAGACTTTTGTATCAGTGCAGTATCATTAATATCAATAATTGGAGCATAATGACTTGTATTCCACTCAGACTTTTGTGCCAGTGCAGTATCATTAATATCAATAATTGGAGCATAATGACTTGTATTCCACTCAGACTTTTGTACCAGTGCACTATCATTAATATCAATAATTGGAGCATAATGACTTGTATTCCACTCAGACTTTTGTGCCAGTGCACTATCATTAATATCAATAATTGGAGCATAATGACTTGTATTCCACTCAGACTTTTGTGCCAGTGCACTATCATTAATATCAATAATTGGAGCATAGTGACTTGTATTCCACTCAGACTTTTGTGCCAGTGCACTATCATTAATATCAATAATTGGAGCATAGTGACTTGTATTCCACTCAGACTTTTGTATCAGTGCAGTATCATTAATATCAATAATTGGAGCATAATGACTTGTATTCCACTCAGACTTTTGTCAGTGCAGTATCATTAATATCAATAATTGGAGCATAGTGACTTGTATTCCACTCAGACTTTTGTGCCAGTGCAGTATCATTAATATCAATAATTGGAGCATAGTGACTTGTATTCCACTCAGACTTTTGAATCAGTGCAGTATCATTAATATCAATAATTGGAGCATAATGCCTTGTATTCCACTCAGACTTTTGTGCCAGTGCACTATCATTAATATCAATAATTGGAGCATAATGACTTGTATTCCACTCAGACTTTTGTGCCAGTGCACTATCATTAATATCAATAATTGGAGCATAATGACTTGTATTCCACTCAGACTTTTGTGCCAGTGCACTATCATTAATATCAATAATTGGAGCATAATCACTTGTATTCCACTCAGACTTTTGTGCCAGTGCACTATCATTAATATCAATAATTGGAGCATAATCACTTGTATTCCACTCAGACTTTTGTGCCAGTGCACTATCATTAATATCAATAATTGGAGCATAATCACTTGTATTCCACTCAGACTTTTGTGCCAGTGCACTATCATTAATATCAATAATTGGAGCATAATCACTTGTATTCCACTCAGACTTTTGTGCCAGTGCACTATCATTAATATTAACAATTGGAGCATAATCACTTGTATTCCACTCAGACTTTTGTGCCAGTGCACTATCATTAATATTCAATAATTGGAGCATAATGACTTGTATTCCACTCAGACTTTTGTATCCAGTGCAGTATCATTAATATCAATAATTGGAGCATAATGACTTGTATTCCACTCAGACTTTTGTGCCAGTGCACTATCATTAATATCAATAATTGGAGCATAATCACTTGTATTCCACTCAGACTTTTGTGCCAGTGCACTATCATTAATATTAACAATTGGAGCATAATCACTTGTATTCCACTCAGACTTTTGTGCCAGTGCACTATCATTAATATTAACAATTGGAGCATAATCACTTGTATTCCACTCAGACTTTTGTACCAGTGCAGTATCATTAATATCAATAATTGGAGCATAATCACTTGTATTCCACTCAGACTTTTGTGCCAGTGCAAGTATCATTAATATCAATAATTGGAGCATAATCACTTGTATTCCACTCAGACTTTTGTGCCAGTGCACTATCATTAATATCAACAATTGGAGCATAATGACTTGTATTCCACTCAGACTTTTGTGCCAGTGCACTATCATTAATATTAATAATTGGAGCATAATCACTTGTATTCCACTCAGACTTTTGTACCAGTGCAGTATCATTAATATCAATAATTGGAGCATAATGACTTGTATTCCACTCAGACTTTTGTATCAGTGCAGTATCATTAATATCAATAATTGGAGCATAATGACTTGTATTCCACTCAGACTTTTGTGCCAGTGCACTATCATTAATATCAATAATTGGAGCATAATCACTTGTATTCCACTCAGACTTTTGTGCCAGTGCACTATCATTAATATCAATAATTGGAGCATAATCACTTGTATTCCACTCAGACTTTTGTGCCAGTGCACTATTATTAATATTAACAATTGGAGCATAATCACTTGTATTCCACTCAGACTTTTGTGCCAGTGCAGTATCATTAATATCAATAATTGGAGCATAATCACTTGTATTCCACTCAGACTTTTGTGCCAGTGAAGTATCATTAATATCAATAATTGGAGCATAATCACTTGTATTCCACTCAGACTTTTGTGCCAGTGCACTATCATTAATATCAACAATTGGAGCATAATGACTTGTATTCCACTCAGACTTTTGTACCAGTGCACTATCATTAATATTAATAATTGGAGCATAATGACTTGTATTCCACTCAGACTTTTGTACCAGTGCACTATCATTAATATTAATAATTGGAGCATAATCACTTGTATTCCACTCAGACTTTTGTGCCAGTGCACTATCATTAATATCAATAATTGGAGCATAATCACTTGTATTCCACTCAGACTTTTGTACCAGTGCAGTATCATTAATATCAATAATTGGAGCATAATCACTTGTATTCCACTCAGACTTTTGTATCAGTGCAGTATCATTAATATCAATAATTGGAGCATAGTGACTTGTATTCCACTCAGACTTTTGTATCAGTGCAGTATCATTAATATCAATAATTGGAGCATAGTGACTTGTATTCCACTCAGACTTTTGTATCAGTGCAGTATCATTAATATCAATAATTGGAGCATAGTGACTTGTATTCCACTCAGACTTTTGTATCAGTGCAGTATCATTAATATCAATAATTGGAGCATAGTGACTTGTATTCCACTCAGACTTTTGAATCAGTGCAGTATCATTAATATCAATAATTGGAGCATAGTGACTTGTATTCCACTCAGACTTTTGTATCAGTGCAGTATCATTAATATCAATAATTGGAGCATAATCACTTGTATTCCACTCAGACTTTTGTATCAGTGCAGTATCATTAATATCAATAATTGGAGCATAATCACTTGTATTCCACTCAGACTTTTGTATCAGTGCAGTATCATTAATATCAATAATTGGAGCATAATCACTTGTATTCCACTCAGACTTTGGTGCCAGTGCAGTATCATTAATATCAATAATTGGAGCATAATCACTTGTATTCCACTCAGACTTTTGTATCAGTGCAGTATCATTAATATCAATAATTGGAGCATAATCACTTGTATTCCACTCAGACTTTTGTATCAGTGCAGTATCATTAATATCAATAATTGGAGCATAATCACTTGTATTCCACTCAGACTTTTGTGCCAGTGCAGTATCATTAATATCAATAATTGGAGCATAATCACTTGTATTTTACTCAGACTTTTGTGCCAGTGCACTATCAATAATATCAATAATTGGAGCATAATCACTTGTATTCCACTCAGACTTTTGTGCCAGTGCACTATCATTAATATCAATAATTGGAGCATAATCACTTGTATTCCGGTCTGAGTTTTGTATCAGTGGACAATCATTGATATTCATAACTGGAACATAATCACCTGTAATCAAGCGTGCCTTTAGTACCAGGGGACAATCAGTGGAATTATTAATTGGCGTATAATCACTTTTATTCCAGTCTGACTTTTATAGCCATGGAAAATCATTAATATTAATCATTGGACCATAATCAATTGTATTTGGGTGTGACTTTTGTAGCAGTGGACAATGGTTGGTATTAATTATTAGGGCATAATCACTTTTATTCCAGTGCGACTTTTGCATCGGTGGACTATCATTATAATTTGTAATTAGAGCACAATCACATATACTCCAGTGTGCCTTTTGTACCAGTGGACTATCATTAATATTACTAATTGGAGTACAATCACTTGTATTCAAGTGTAACTTTTGTACTAGTGGACTATCATTCATATCAATAATTGGAGTATAATCACGTGTATTCGTGTGACTTTTGTAGCAGTGCACAATCATTGGTATTAATAACTGCAGTTTAATCACTTGCATTCTAGTCTGACTTTTGTACAAGTAGAATATCATCAATATATAAAATTGTAGCATGATCAACTGTATTCGTGGGACTTTTGTAGCAGTGGACAATCATTGGTATTAATAACTGCAGCATAATCCCTTGTATTCTAATTTGACTTTTGCACGAGTGGAATATTATTATTTAAATTTGTAGCATGATTGATTGTATTAGAGTGTGATTTTCGTAGCAGTGTACAATTCTTGGTATTAATAACTGCAATATAACCACTTGCATTTCATTTTGACTTTTGCACAAGTGGAATATCATTAATATTCAAATTTGTAGCAAAATCCCTTGTATTCGAGTGTGAATTTTGTAACAGTGGACAATTATTGGTATTAATAACTGCAGCATAATCACTTGCAAACCAGTCTGACTTTTGTACCAGTGGATTATCATTAACAACAACAATTAGTGTATAATCACTTGTATTTGAGTATGACTTTTTTAACAGTGGATAATAATTTGTATTCATAACTGGAGTATAATCAGTTGTATTACAGTGTGCCTTTTGTACTAGCAGACACTCATTGGTATTTATAATTGAAGCATAATCACTTGTTTTAGAGTGTTTTTTGTACCAGTGCACGATCACAATATTAATAATTGAAGCATAATCACTTGTATTCGAGTGTGACTTTTGTAGCAGTGGATATTTATTGGTATTCATAATTGGAGTATAATCACTTGTACTCCAATCTGATTTTTGTACCAGTGGAGACAGGAGGGATCCTCCCTCTCTGTTGAGAGTAATCATAAAATGTACCTTGATTCTAAAAAATGAGAGATGCATTGACAGGGACTGGAGGGATCCTCACTTTCTGTTAAAGGTAATCATAAAATGTACCTCGATTCTAAAAAAAGGGGAGATACATTCACAGAGACTGGAAGAGTCCTCACTTGCTGTTGAGAGTAATCATAAAATGCACATTAATTATAAAAAATGAGAGATGCATTCATGGAGACTGGAGGGATCCTCCCTTTCTGTTGAGAGTAATCATAAAAAGTACCTTGATTCTAAAAAATGAGAGATGCATTGACAGGGACTGGAGGGATCCTCACTTTCTGTTAAAGGTAATCATAAAATGTACCTCGATTCTAAAAAAAGGGGAGATACATTCACAGAGACTGGAAGAGTCCTCACTTGCTGTTGAGAGTAATCATAAAATGTACATTAATTATAAAAAATGAGAGATGCATTCATGGAGACTGGAGGGATCCTCCCTTTCTGTTGAGAGTAATCATAAAAAGTACCTTGATTCTAAAAAATGAGAGATGCATTGACAGGGACTGGAGGGATCCTCACTTTCTGTTAAAGGTAATCATAAAATGTACCTCGATTCTAAAAAAAGGGGAAATACATTCAAAGAGACTGGAAGAGTCCTCACTTGCTGTTGAGAGTAATCATAAAATGTACATTAATCATAAAAAATGAGAGATGCATTCATGGAGACTGGAGGGATCCTCCCTTTCTGTTGAGAGTAATCATAAAAAGTACCTTGATTCTAAAAAAAATGAGAGATTCATTCATGGAGACTGGAGGGATCCTCCCTTTCTGTTGAGAGTAATCATAAAATGTACCTTGATTCTAAAAAATGAGAGATGCATTGACAGGGACTGGAGGGATCCTCACTTTCTGTTAAAGGTAATCATAAAATGTACCTCGATTCTAAAAAAAGGGGAAATACATTCAAAGAGACTGGAAGAGTCCTCACTTGCTGTTGAGAGTAATCATAAAATGTACATTAATCATAAAAAATGAGAGATGCATTCATGGAGACTGGAGGGATCCTCCCTTTCTGTTGAGAGTAATCATAAAAAGTACCTTGATTCTAAAAAAAATGAGAGATTCATTCATGGAGACTGGAGGGATCCTCCCTTTCTGTTGAGAGTAATCATAAAATGTACCTTGATTCTAAAAAATGAGAGATGCATTGACAGGGACTGGAGGGATCCTCACTTTCTGTTAAAGGTAATCATAAAATGTACCTCGATTCTAAAAAAAGGGGAAATACATTCAAAGAGACTGGAGAGTCCTCACTTGCTGTTGAGAGTAATCATAAAATGTACATTAATCATAAAAAATGAGAGATGCATTCATGGAGACTGGAGGGATCCTCCCTTTCTGTTGAGAGTAATCATAAAAAGTACCTTGATTCTAAAAAAAATGAGAGATTCATTCATGGAGACTGGAGGGATCCTCCCTTTCTGTTGAGAGTAATCATAATAAGTACCTTGATTCTAAAAAAAATGAGAGATTCATTCATGGAGACTGGAGGGATCCTCCCTTTCTGTTGAGAGTAATCATAAAAAGTACCTTGATTCTAAAAAAAAAATGAGAGATTCATTCATGGAGACTGGAGGGATCCTCCCTTTCTGTTAAGAGTAATCATAAAAATGTACCTCGATTCTAAAAAAATAAGATATGGATTCATGGAGACTGTTGGGAACCTTCCTTGCTGTTGAGAGTAATCATAAAATGTACCTCGATTCTAAAATATGACAGATGCATTCTTGGAGACTGGAGAGACCCTACCTATCTGTTGAGAGTAATCATAAGAAGTACCTTGATTTAAAAAAAATGAGAGATTCATTCATGGAGACTGGAGGGGTCCTCCCTGCTGTTGAGAGTAATCATAAGAAGTACCTTGATTCTAAAAAAATGAGAGATTCATTCATGGAGACTGGAGGGGTCCTCCCTGCTGTTGAGAGTAATCATAAAAAGTACCTTGATTCTAAAAAATAAGACATGCATTCATGGGGACTGGAGGGATCCTCCCTTGCTGTTGAGAGTAATCATGAAATGTGCCTTGATTCTAAAAAAATGGGAGATGCAATCAAGGAGACTGGAGGGATCTTCACTTTCTGTTAAAGGTAATCATAAAATGTACCTCGATTCTAAAAAAATGGGAGATGCATTCACGGAGACTGGAAGAGTCCTCACTTGCTGTTGAGAGTAATCATAAAATGTACGTTAATTATAAAAAATGAGAGATGCATTCATGGAGACTGGAAGGATCCTCCCTTTCTGTTGAGAGTAATCATAAAAAGTACCTTCATTCCAAAAAAAAAAGAATAATTTGAGTATAATCACATGCATTCCAGTCTGACTTTTGTACCAGTGGACTATCATCCATCAATATTACTAATTGGAGCATAAACACTTGTATTCCAGTATGATTTTTGTACCAGTTGACTATCATTGATATTAATAATTATAGCATAATCACTTGTATTTGAGTTTGACTTTTGTAGCAGTGGAAAATCATTGGTAATAATAACTGTAAAATTATCACTTGCATTCCAATCTGACTTTTGTACCAGTCGACTATCATTAATACTAATAATTTGAGCATAATCACGTGTATTCAAGTGTGAATTTTGTTCCAGTAGACTATTATTGGTAATAATAATTGAAGCATAATCACTTGCATACAGTTCCAACCATTATACCAGTGGACTCTCATTGGTATATATAATTGGAGCATAATCATTTGTATTCGAGTGCGACTTGTAATAGTAGACTATCATTTGTATTATTAATTGGAGCATAATCACTCGTATTTGAATGACATTTTTAGCAGCGGATAATCATTTGTATTCACAATTGGAGTATAATCAGTTGTATTACAGTGTGCCTTTTGTACCAGTGGACAATCATTGGTATTTATAATTGAAGCATAATCACTTGTATTCGAGTCTGTTTTTTGTATCAGTGCACAATCATAATATCAATAATTGGAGCATAATCACTTGTATTCCAGTCTGACTTTTGTACCAGTGCACGATCATTAATATTAATTGAAGCATAAACACTTGTATTCCAGTGTTTCTTTGGTATTCAAGTGTGCCTTTGTAGCAGTGGATAATTATTGGTATTCATAATTGGAGCATAATCACTTGCACTCCAATCTGACTTTTGTACCAGTGGACCAGCATCAATATTACTAAATGGAGCATAAACACTTGTATTCCAGTGTTCCTTTTGTACCAGTGGACAATAATTCGCATTGATATTTGAAGCATAATCTCTTGTAATCCAGTCTGACTTTTGTACCAGTTGACTATCATTAATATATTTGTACTTTGTATCAGAGGAATTTCACTGGTATTAATAATTGGAACATATCACTTGTATTCCAGTATGACTTATGTACTAGTGAACTATCATTGGTATTAATAATTGGAGCATAATCACTTGTATTCCAGGGTGAATTCTGTAGCAGTGAATAATCATTGATAATAATAATTTGAGCATAATCACTTGTATTTGTCTGAATTTTGTACCAGTGAACTATCATTGGTATCAAAATTTGGAGCATAATCACTTGCATTCTTGTGGTATCAATAATCGGAGAAATATATCTTGAATGACAGTTCTCTAATGAAATCCAGTTAAAGTCAATTTTGTCATTGAAAAGTCAATGGCCTATAATGTCCCATAACCTTGAAATCTTTATTTTCTATTGGGTGGAGGTTGAGGATTGACGAGGGTTTTCCTTTTCTTCTTTTATGGGGGGACATAATCGCATCTCATCTCCTCCTACGCCTATTGACGCAAAGGTCTTCTGTTAGATTTCACAAACCGTCTCTATCTTGAGCTTTTAAATCAATACTTTTCTATTCATCATCTCCTACCACTTTTCAAAGTCTTCAGCCATGTAGGCCTGGGTCTTCCAACTCTTCTAACGCCTTCTGGAGCACAATTGAAAGTTTGGTGAACTAATCTCTCTTGGGAAGGGCGAAGAGCATGCCCAAACCATCTCCATCTACACCTCACCATGATCTCAAACATATGGCACTCGAGTAATTTCAGTTTCATTTCTAATCCTGTCCTGCCATTTAACTCCCAATATTCTTCTGCAGGCTTTGTTCTAAAATCAACAAAATTTGTTTGGTATTGTTCCATTATTATACCACCACTCATATCCATACAGTAACACTGACCTCACTGAACTGATATGTAGCCTGATTTTTAAATGTAACTTCAGGTGATTTGATTTCTAAATTTTATTTAACCTATTCATTGTCTGATTTGCTTTTTCCAATCTTTCATTAAACTCAAATTCTAAAGATCCTGTATTTGAGATTATAGTTCCTAAATATTTAAATGATTCGACCTCATTAATCCTTTCTCCATCCAATGATATTTCATCTTCCATTGCATATTCTGTTCCCATCATCTCTGTCTTTCTTCTATTTATCATGAGCCCAACCTCATGTGATATTTTATGCATTCTTGTAAGCAGGTTTTGCATAATTGATTCCATCGACCACAAGGATTCTTGGATTGGAAAGAGTTTAAAATAGGACCAAAAGTCATTGGACAAAAAAATTCATCGGACGAAAAGATGTGGGACTAAAATGCATGGACGATGTGACGGACAAATTGGCTACAGACGAAAAGTCATTACACGATTCCAAAAGATGGAGTATTATTTTTGACGAGTTTACTTATCTCTAGACACTAAAATAGAGGAATTGTTGCGAATTCAGTTTCAGTTATTCATACAGTTTGGTCTCAAGATCCTCAAATTTTATCAAATACTAGACGTGAATGATTTAAGTTTCCTCCTATAGAAGAATCCTTAATCAAAGCCTTCCTTCTAGGATTTCCTCAATTAGTTTCATAATAGCTAATTAACTAATATTAATCTGATGGGCTTTTCCTTTCCTATGTTTACCTTTTGGGATTTATTTGTTGAAGGATGTGGTAGACTTCAAAGCTAATTTCTGCAGGCTTTGTTTCAACAGACATTCTCAGTCAGTATATTTCTGTTCATTTTCATCCCTATTGGAAGTTTTCATGTATTTATAAAATTTTTTAATTTTTTTATTTAAAGTGATTTAGTATAGATATGCCTTTTATTTTTTCATGGTACCGTTTTTCATTGCATGATATAAGCAGTTATAAATTTCCTTATAAAAATATAATAATTTTGTTCTCATGATCCTTTCAAATGTTTCAAGCTGCTCTCATCTTGATTTGTTGGACAAAAACTTGCAGTCTCTTACATTTCTTTTCCCATCTCTGTAACTGTCATTCATTAATTCCTTGTGCATATTGTATAATATTGTTCATAATTCTGACCATCCTTTACATTTAGATCTTTCAATCCTGCAGCCGCCCATTCAGTACATACAGTAGTACTAGGTATGCAGTTAATTCTGAAAGTCTTGACTTCTCCATCGTAAGGCTCATTACTACACAGTATTCTAGTAGTTTTATTCCAGCTGTGACCAGATAATGGAATGATTTCCCAATCTGGTTGAACTGGCAGAATTTTAGAAGTTTAAACCTGTTGCAAATGTTTTTCGGTAGAACAGGTTTGTATTGCCCCATTTCAAAGTTTGCATATCACTTATCTATTTTAAGTTGTTATTGATCTTCATGTATTTTTCCCTTTTTTCTATTTCTCATTTATAGTTATATTTGCTACATATTTCTCTATTTCATTTCCCCACTAGGCTGCTTTTCCTGTTGAAGACTTTGGGCTTGTGCCATTTGCTTTTCCAATTCAGGTTGCAGTTTGGCTAATAATAATAATAATAATAATAATAATAATAATAATAATAATAATAATAATACATATATCAAGGCACTTCCCCCAATTTTGAGGGGTAGGCGACATCAAACAAATGAAACAAAAAAGAGGACCTCTCCTCTCTACGTTCCTCCCAGATTGACAAGGGACTCAACCGAGTTCGGCTGGTACTGCTAGGGGTGCCACAGCCCACCCTCCCCCGTTATCCACCACAGATGAAGCATCATAACGCGGAATCCCCTACTGCTGCTACCACCGCAGTCTTCCAAGGCACCGGAGGAAGCAGCAGAGCCTACCGGAACTCCGTCCCAATCGCTCGCCATTCATTCCTGTTCCTAGCACGCTCTCTTGCCTCTCTCACATCTATCCTCCTATCACCCAGAGCTTCCTTCACTCCATCCATCCAACCAAACCTTGGCCTTCCTCTTGTACTTCTCCAATCAACTCTTGCATTCATCACCTTCTTTAGCAGACAGCCATTTTCCATTCTCTCAACATGGCCAAACCACCTCAACACATTCATATCCACTCTAGCTGCTAACTCATTTCTTACACCCGTTCTCACCCTCACTACTTTGTTCCTAACCCTATCTACTAGAGATACACCAGCCATACTCCTTAGACATTTCATCTCAAACACATTCAATTTCTGTCTCTCCGTCACTTTCATTCCCCACAACTCCGATCCATACATCACAGTTGGTACAATCACTTTTTCATACAGAACTCTCTTTACATTCATGCCCAACCCTCTATTTTTTACTACTCCCTTAACTGCCCCCAAAACTTTGCATCCTTCATTCACTCTCTGACGTACATCTGCTTCCACTCCACCATTTGCTGCAACAACAAACCCCAAGTATTTAAACTGATCCACCTCCTCAAGTAACTCTCCATTCAACAAGACATTCAACCTCGCACCACCCTCCCTTCTCGTACATCTCATAACCTTACTCTTACGCACATTAACTCTCAACTTCCTTTTCTCACACACCCTTCCAAATTCTGTCACTAATCGGCCAAGCTTCTCTTCTGTGTCTGCAACCAGTACAGTATCATCCACAAACAACAACTGATTTACCTCCCATTCATGGTCATTCTCGTCTACCAGTTTCAATCCTCGTCCAAGCACTCGAGCATTCACCTCTCTCACCACTCCAACATAAAAGTTAAACAACCACGGCGACATCACACATCCCTGTCTCAGCCCCACTTTCACCGCAAACCAATCGCTCACTTCATTTCCTATTCCAACACATGCTTTACTACCTTTGTAGAAACTTTTCACTGCTTGCAACAACCTTCCACCAACTCCATATAACCTCATCACATTTCACATTGCTTCCCTATCAACTCTATCATACGCTTTCTCCAGATCCATAAACACAACATACACCACCTTACCTTTTGCTAAATATTTCTCGCATATCTGCCTAACTATAAAAATCTGATTCATACAACCCCTACCTCTTCTAAAACCACCCCGTACTTCCAAGATTGCATTCACTGTTTTATCCTTAATTCTATTAATCAGTACTCTACCATATACTTTTCCCACTACACTCAACAAACTACGTAATACCCCTTGAATTACAACACTCATGCATATCTCCCTTACCCTTATATAGTGGTACAATACACACACAAACCCAATCTACTGGTACCATTGACAACACAAAACACATATTAAACAATCTCACAAACCATTCAAGTACAGTCACACTCCCTTCCTTCAACATCTCGGCTCTCACACCATCCATACCAGATGCTTTTCCTACTCTCGTTTCATCTAGTGCTCTCCTCACTTCCTCTCTTGTAATCTCTCTCTCATTCTCATCTCCCATTACTAGCACCTCAACACCTGCAACAGCAATTATATCTGCCACCCTATTATCCTCAACATTCAGTAAACTTTCAAAGTATTCCGCCCACCTTTTCCTTGCCTCCTCTCCTTTTAACAACCTTCCATTTCCATCTTTCACTGTCTTTTCAATTCTTGAACCAGCCTTCCTTACTCTCTTCACTTCTTTCCAAAACTACTACTAATTCTCTATATATGAATGACCCAATCCCTGAACCCACCTCAGGTCAGCTGCCCTCTTTGCCTCACCTTGCGCTTTACTTCCACATTTTTCTCTATATCTTTAAACTTCTCTACACTATTACTCTGCAGCCATTCTTCAAATGCCCTCTTTTTCTCTTCCACTTTTACCTTCACTCCTTCATTCCTTATGCTGCCTTCAACGAACTTCTTGCCCCACACATCACTTGCAATCCCAACAAAATTTTCTTTTACTAACTTCCACTCCTCCTCTAAATTACCCGATTCTCTTACTTTCACTTCGTCATATGCCATTTTCAACCTTTCTTGATATTTACGTTTTACCCCCGGTTTTATTAGCTCTTCAACCCTTACTAGCTCCCTTTTGCATCCATCTACTCTATTCCCCCAGTCTTTTGCTACAACTAATTTTCCTTCTACCAAAACATGATCAGACATACCGTTAGCCATACCCCTAAACACGTGCCCATCTTTCAAAATTCCAAACATTCTTTTAGTTATCAACACATAATCCATTAATGCCCTTTCTACCACTCTTCCATTTGCCACTCTTACCCATGTATACTTGTTTTTAACTTTTTTTGAAAAAGCTAGTACTTATCACCATCTCTTGCTCAACACTCATATCTACCAGTCTCTCACCACTGTCATTTTCACCTGGTACGCCATACTTCCCAATGACACCTTCTACCTCTCCAGCGCCCATTCTAGCATTCAAGTCACCCATGACAACTACATAATTCCTTCTAGCCAGTCCTTCTACACACCTAGTTAATTCATTCCAAAACTCACTCCGCTCTTCTTCACTTTTCTCACAACCTGGCCCATACGCACTGTTAAAAGCCCAACATTCCCTACCCAACCTAACCCCTTACCCACATTAACCTAGATGATATCTCCTTCCATTCCACTACTTTACCTGTCATCCATTCACTCAGCAATAAAGCCACACCTTCTCTTGCTCTTCCCCTTTCAATCCCAGACACTCTACCATACATTTCACCAAACATTACTTCACCTTTCCCTTTTATCTGCATCTCACACAAAGCCAATATATCCATCCTTCTATTCCTAAACATACTTCCAATCTCACATTTTTTACTCTCTATCGTACTACATCCACGCACATTCAAACACCCCAAAACTAGAGTGCGGGGAGCAGTCACTCTCCCCCCAGCTCCACTTCTTTGATGTCTCACAGGATTATAATACAGGAGAGGGGGTTCCCAGCCCCCTCATCCCATTCCTTTTAGTCGCCTCTTACGACACGCAGGGATGCGTTGACGCTATTCTAATTGTTTTTATGCCCCTGCAGCATAAATACTAATAATATAATTTAGTATTTGAATTGATTCCTATGCTTTATAAGAGTTCAGCATATTTGCAGTCCTAAGATTATAAATAATGAACAAAGTAGAAGACTGTCATTACAAATTCAGTCACCAAGAGGATAGCAGTTCTTTAAGTCAAGGTACAATAAGATCACTAACAATCACATCTTAACGTGAGTTTCCGATGGATATACAGGCATATGTTCAAAACAATTCTGAAGTTGACATATGTACAGCAATTTAGTTGTAAAAATGTTGCCATAAAAACAATGTGCATTGCACTTGTCTTTTTTGGGTAATAAATGGTTTTCAGGGATTTTCAATCTTTCCATAAGAATACTTTAAATTTCTTTCCTTTTAAATTCACAAGAGACATACTGGGAATAAGACTGCGTTTTCAGCTGCCCAAATCTCTCCATTCACAGTATGACCCTATTTGTCAATACAGTGTACAGTGGAATTGTACTCTTAAATCTCATTTATTCCTAGAAAAAAACTAAAAACATATCAATATGATGTTTATGGAAAAAAAAACACAACTTACGAAGTTTTCCACAGAAGCAGTAGAAGGGTCTTAGTAATATAATTTGTTTCCTTTTTATTGTTTCCCAAGAACATGTACAGTATACTAACGGATGCACCCAAAAAATGACTGTAAAAAGAGAAAAAAGTAAATATTCAGGTTAATAAATCTGCAGCAACAATGAATTTATAAGAAAAATAAAATATTTATTTAAGCATAAAATTCATATGGTACAGATTTAAAATACAGTAATACCTTAGTTTACGAGCATACAAATTCAAATATGTTGATAAGTACTGTATCGGTCTATGAGGAAAACTTCCCTCTCTTTGCCCATCTTTTATGAACAAGTACTAACGAGATTATCCCATGTACCAATTCGCCACCAACGCAGTGTACACAGGCCTTTTTACCATTTTGTTTTCTCAGCTCGCAGTCCCCCCTTACTCAGAGCATAACTCTTTCACTCTCCCAGCAGCACTAATAGAAGAATAATCTCTCAAGTTCATCTTTGACTTTTTTTGTACAGCTGTGACTGATGTTGCATGTTCTTTGTCCAGTTGTGATCACTATTGTTCATTATAAAGACCTTTTGTAGTGCATTATAAAGTTAGCAGTATCGTGACAATGGCCCGCAATGAGATTAAAAATGATGGTAAGGAGAACAAAAGTAGAGGATATTGAAGCATTAAACAAAGCAGAATCAGTGCTGTCCTTGACAAATCAACAGCAACATTGCCTTCACACTGACAGTTATCCATTAATCTGAATTATTCAGAAGCAGTTGGAAGGTGGTACAGTCACCAGAAACACCATTGGTAGTGGAGCTGAATAAGGGACACTATCAAGAGAATCCAGAGATTTCAACTGACAATGAGATGTTAAGAACGTGGGAAAGCCTGTAAAATTTTATGAAAGATATATTCGTTAGCGCGAGTACTGAATCTAATAATAACAATGCCACGTAGCATGTCCATAAAATTTTAAAGAAATGGACAAAGCAGCTTAATCTAGATGGGTTCCTTGTCAAAACTGAATGCATGTAAAAAAAGAAAAAAAGATGGCAAAGTGTCTAGAAAGCATAAATAAAGTCATGCAGTTAGTAATAGTGAATGCCGATCAAACGAGACACCTCGCAATAAAGTTCTCATGGAGGGACATTATCCTCCAATCAGTAACACCTCTCTTCCTCCTCTCTCGTCTCCCTCATGGCAGTACATGACTTCTCAAAAGTAAAGTAAAAGTTAAACTGTAAATATTTCTTTTTTCTATTGTGAATTATTCATTTGTATTAATTTCTGACGATAGGGGTTATAATTTTTACAGTAATTACTGTTGCAAAAACTTTAAAAATTGAGTGTACATGTGTTGCTTATGGCCATGTGAAACACATCAAGTGGATTTACTTTATTTGGGAAAAATTATTTTAATGTATACATAAACCAAGGGACGACTTATCAACTTGGAGAAGGAACAAGATAATTCTTCTGTTGCATGGTGAGAAAAATGCCAGGATAAACACGGTCTTTAGTGTTAGTAATGGTTCTCGGTGGGTGACATGTCGTTGGTTAGCTGACAAATTCAGCATAGGAGGGGCTGTGATATGCTCCATAAATACTGATCTTTTAGGTTTCTCTTCAACACAATGGGTCAGTGTGTTGCACATTGACAGACTTGCCATAGAGCAGGGAAGACAATATTTCTTTGGCACATCGTGTTGCATTGGATACCTATTCTAACTACTACAGGCAAGTCGATGAGAACCCTACAGCATCTTAACCCAAAAAATGGTGTACAAATGTAGCATCTTCATAGACCAAGAAATAATAGATCTTGTAACCCTGGCAACAGACTAGTGAAATATGTAACTTATATGGGTTACTACTGAATTCACAAACAAATGATCATAATGGATTAGGTCAAGTAAAAAGATGTACCATTAGGATTTATTTTCTTAAGAAAATACACACATCTTGAAAAATTGTAAAATGGTAACTTCTATTATGTGCTTAAAGTTCTAAGATAATCAGTTCATGAAACCAATAAAACAAAATAAGAAAAATTAAATGATTTTGATATCAATTTTTTAAGTAATTTGTATTTTCTTTAACTATACAAACTTAGCACTTTAAAAAGGAGCGTGACCAGCAATGTCAGAACAGCTGCTTAAACTTTTAATGAGGTAGTAGTAGTAGTAGCAGCAGGTGACGGGTGGAAGGTTTGCCCCGCCCCCCCACGCAGCAGGTAGAGATACCTTCACTCTAAGACTTGGGAGGTAGTTGAGGCTGGCAGTGCAGCTTAATGGACTCAAGTTTGCATACTTAGGGAAAATGATATTTTCATAAAAAAATTAATTTTTAAATATACTTACCTGCTGGTTATATAATGGCTAAAGTCTCTTGACGCTGGCAGAAAATTCAAAATTTCGCTGCTTATCGCAAATATGCCAGGTGTACACTAGCGCCATCGTGGTACAACAGATTTTCCATGCCCCATGGTCTCTAGAGGGGAGGAGGGTGGGTTTTTAAGTTATATAACCAGCGGGTAAATATATTCAAAAATGTATCTTATTATGAAAATATCATTTTTAAATATAAAACTTACCCACTGGTTATATAATGGCTGATTGACACCCATTGGTGGCGGGTCAGAGACAGCTGCATAATTGGAAATTCACTCAAGAGTTACATAAACAACTTAAGCGGTTCTCACCTGATAAGAAGCTGACAGCAATGCTCTGCCTCATTTTGTCTGCTATCCTAAGGAGATCCAGCGGTCCACCCAGGGGGCTGATGATCTCTAGGAGCTGTCAAATGGTTCAATAACCTATAGCATGACAGGACCTCAACTAATACCCTTGTTCAGGGCGCTCTCTAGGAACAAAATGACCACCTGACTACATCAAAGATTGCGGAAGATTGCCAACCAATCTTCCGTACAATCATAAGAATATATATAAAAGTTCCAAGAGAAGAACAGGGGTACTAGGAATTAAGGGAAATATAGTGGTGGATATTTCACCTACTACTGCACTCGTTGTTACAATGATCCCAAAACGTAACCATCCTCATAAAGAGACTGGAAATGGTATAAGTAATGCAAGGCGAATACAGGATTACCCCTTCAACAGGCTGTATGCACGATGCTTTGCAGAGAACAGTTTGCTTAAAAGTTACAGAAACTCCAACAGTTTTAACTTCATGAGTCTTTACTCTTTCGACAGCTTAAGATCCGTCACACAACAGTGTGAAAGGACCTCTGTAATTAAAGTCTATACGAGATGATAGACTGTTTTAGACATAAACAGCGCAGGTTTCTTGACCGTGCACCAAAGAGCCTTGAATAGACTCTTAACTCCTTTGGTCCTGTCCTGATAAAACTTCATCGTTTTAACCAAACAAAAAACTCTCCTCAGTCCTTCACAAACTATATTCGAGAGGATAGTGAACTCGAAAGATTTAGGCCATGGATGAGAAGGACATTTGTAAATGACCAAGAATCCAGGTTGCAAGGTGCCGGCTTACCCATTCTGAAGTCCATGTTCTTGCTAAAAGCATGAACTTCACTGACTCTCAAATATTGCCAGACTTACTCAGAAAAGTTTCCAAAGTTAGACCTTAAAAAAAGAAACCAAGTGTAAAGGCTCGAATCTTTCACGACTGCGGAATTCCAAAAACGACCTCTAAATTCCAGGCTGGCGAATCTTGCTGACGCTTCTAAGTCATCTCAAATGATCTGAGAAGATCTATAAGGTCTTTATCTGATAGATCCAATCTTCTGCGTCCAAAGACAGCTGTCCGCATACTCCTGTACCCCTTGATGGTCGAGGAGGAAAAAATATGTCTTCTTCTAAGGTCTAAGAAGAAATATGCCACTTGTCTTAGAGTTACTAAATGAAGAGACTGCTTTAGCCCTACATCACTTCATAAAACCTCCAATTTGGGCTGCAAAACCTTGATTGATTGATTGATTATTAGGTATTATCTGGCATCATAACAGCAGAGGTCATTGATGCCAAAGAATATAGTTAACGCATATTATGCATCTTATTTCAACTCATGATTAAATCTTATTAAATAAACCAGTATCCATAAGAAATTTAAAAAGGCAATCCACATTGCATTCAGGTCCCAAAATTTTAGATAGTATGTAAAAGCCACTGCTATCCTTACAATTATGAAAATGGCCTATTCTCTCGGTCAAGTAACTTGGACACACTGTCAATATATTTTTCACAGTCAGTGGCACCAAGCAATCTTCACAAAATGGCTGATGTTCTCCACTCATCAAAAAGCTGTGCATCATTCTGGCGTGACCGATTCTCATTCAGCACAGTACCACTTCTCATGACCTTTGCATGTCAAAATATGCCCTTGGATGAGATGATTTAACAATTTCACTCATTTTTTGATTTTCCAACTCCCAATAAAAGTTCCAAGTTTCTCTAAGTACGGACTGAATTACGGGGTACATATCTTTTGCAGGTAGTAAAAAGTTATTTCTTATACAGCTATGAACTGCCTCCTTTGCCAGAGAGTCCGCTTTCTCATTTCCCTTTATATCGACATGAGCAGGAAGCCAACAAAATTTAATATTCTTACCTCTATTTCCCAGTAGATATAGCCATTCAAGAATTTCCATTATTATTGGGTGCAATGAATTTAAGTGGTTCATTGCCATCAATACACTCAAGGAGTCGCTAAAAATAACAATCTTTATGAGGTAGCCGGAAGATATCCTAGACTGCCATTAAAATAGCATAGCATTCAGCTGTAAAAATGGATGCTTGGTTAGTAAACTTCGATTAAAATTTGGAAAACATATCCCAAATCCAACGCCAGCGCTGGACTTGGATCCATCCGTAAAAACAAAAACAGAGTCCTTATGGCATTCGATGTGCTCCAAGAAAGTAACTCTCATTATCTCCTTGGATGTTTCTCATTTTGAATCTAATATACATTTACAGAAATCTACAGAGGGTAGATTCCATGGAGGTACTTTAAAGTACTCTACAGGTAAAATTTTACCCTTGGGGATTTCATAGTCCTCCAAGGTTCTTAAAGCTCTATACCCTAACGGTTTAGGGTATCTAGTATGATTATCATAAAAACTAGTACATTTTAAATTAATAACAGTTTCATATGTGAGTGACTTTGGCAGCTTCTGAAGTCTAAACCAGTATCGAACCAGCGATGACTGGCGGTGAAGCTCCAAAGGCATTTCACAAGCATCTACTAATAGACTAGATATGGGAGATGACTTAAAAGCTCCACTGGCTAGTCTTATTCCAGTATTGTGTACAGAGTCTAATAATGCCAATGTTGTTTTTGTTGCTGAGGAATATATTTCACATCCATATGCAACTTTAGATGCAATTAATGCTTTGTAAAGCATTAGAAGGTGCTTTCGATCAGCACCCCAAGAAGTATGGGATAAAATTCTAATCAAATTAAGGGACTGAATACATTTAACTTTCAAATTTTTAATATGAGGAACCCATGTTAACTTATTGTCAAATAATAACCCTAAAAACAAGGTCTCATCTTTGCAAGAAATTCTTTTCCCATATATGTATAAGCCAGGGTCCGGATGAATACCTCTTATACGGCAGAAATGAATCGCCACAGTTTTCGAAGCTGAAAACTTGAATCCTCGTTTGGCAGCCCATTCTGTTACCCTATTAATAGTTAGCTGAATCTTTCTTTCGGCAACAGCCATTCGTGATGCTGCAAATGAGATAGAGAGGTCATCGACAAATAGGGTGTGCATGACATCATGAGGGATTACGTTACTAATACCATTTATGGATAAGGAAAATAATGTTACACTACGGACACTGCCTTATGGAACGCCTTCTTCTTGATTATGAATTGATGAGAATGTATTTCCTACTCTAACTTTAAATTGACGGTTACTCAGGAACGATCTAACAAGCATTGGCAGTTCCCCTCTCAAGCCAATTTCATGAATGGTTTGAAGGAGCCGAATCATTACACGTAGACAGGGCTGACAAAAGCTCTTGCATGCTAAAAGGCAAATTATATGATTCTATCCTTATAGCTCCAAAGTCGAAAGGGGCAATTCTCTTCTTGTATACGTTGTTGGTGATACATAGATGTAGGATTTTTTTAGGAGATTTTTGAACAATCATCTGCAAATGCTTCACTTACATTCTCTGGATTTTGTAATATTTGACCGTTACATTCAATTACAGGTGATGGCAAAGGTTTATGTTTCCCGCTAATCTTTCTTATTTTTGTCCAGACCTTCGTTAAGTTAGTGTTCCAATTGATTTTGGATATAAAGTTTATCCAAGACTGGCGCTTAGTTTACAAACAATTTGGTATCTAAACTTGGCTCTTGCTTTCTTATAACAAATTAAGTAATAATTACACGGATGATGCCGATATCGAGTAAATGCAGCTCTCATAGCTTTAAGAGTTATTTGACATTGAATATTCCACCAAGGGACCGGTTTTCGTGTAAACTGACCTGTAGTTCGAGGAATTGACTTATTACTGGCATCTATAATGATTTTATTAAAAAATTCAAGGGCTTCCTCTACAGTGGGAAAATTATCAGCATCAATTTCTACCAATGTAAGCACAGTAAACAATGCCCAATTAGCTTTATCAATTACCCATCTTGGAGATCTTGGTGCAGCTATTTCATCAACTAATTTAATTATGATTGGAAAATGGTCACTTCCAATACCTTCATCCATTACTTCCCATGAAAAATCTAAAAGGCACTCAGGAGTGGATAATGAGATATCTATAGATGAAAGAGTTCCATTTTGTACATGAAAATGTGTTGGTGCTCCAGTATTCAAAACAACAAGCTCTTTCTCTTCAATGAAAGAAAAAATTTGATTGCCTCGGGAGTTGGAAATAATATCCCCCCCCCACATAGGATGTCTCCCGTTAAAGTCTCCCAAGAGTAAAAATGGCTTAGGAAGCTGATCTATCAAGTTATCAAGTTCTTGCTTCAGGTTTTGATCACCTCGATTGGGTGGCAGATATATGGAACATATGGTGTATGCTCGTTTTAAATGCATTTGTACGGCTACTGCTTGAAGATTTGTTTGTAAAGTAATCTTGTTGTGGATGACATCTCGTCGCACCAGTAATGCACACCCACAATGTCTACCTTCCTGTTCCTGGACTTCATTATGATAAAATAAATATTCTCTGGGACATACTTTAATTTGGCCTAGCATTGTTTCTTGCAAAGATAATAGGATTGGGAAATTTTCCTTAATTAGTATTTTCAAAGATTCATATTTAGCTCTGAGGCCTTGGCGATTCCATCGAAGTATCGTGAGTTTGCTATCCATGAGTGCAGATTATGATTTGTTTTTATTTAAACGTTTTATCTTTGGGCCATTTCTTAAGGGGAAAGTTTTTAATGCTGATTCTTTATCAATATTTTCTGGGGGTCTCCCCTCTGGGGTTCTCTCTCTCTCTTCTTATTTTCTTTAAGATGATTGACAGTTTCAGGTAATGGACTGTCTTCTTCCATGTTGGTATTGTCTAATGACGTGTTTATGTCAATATTTAAAACTCTTTTAGCTAGACTTAAAAATTTTCAAATGATGCAGGTTGTTTTAGACTATCTTTATTTTGTTCTTCAAGCTGATGTTCTGAGCTTTCTTTGGATCCAGAAGGTTTCCGAGTATCTTTACATTCTTCCAATACCTGTTTTGATTTGTCTACACTTTTCTGACTCAGATTTACAAGAGCTTTCATCTTGTATAACCACCCTTGAATCTTTCTTTATTTTAGAACCTGGGATAATATTTTTGTCATTCTGCTTAGGGAAACTTTTCTTCAAATCCAATGAAAAAGGTTGCCCTGGTCTTATACGTTTTTCAAGAGTCGTTTTATGGGTATATATGTGGTCATCGCATTTTTTCACTCTCCGACTAAAATTATAGAAGATATATGAGATTTTCTTGAAAAATGTCCCTATTTTTGGGGTCCGAATCTAGTAAGGCCCGGGGTGAGAAAAAAGGTCTAAAATTTGACGGAGTCAGATTTTGTGTTAGACTGCAGCATAGAGTCGTTTTATGGGTATATATGTGGTCATCGCATTTTTTCGCTCTCCGACTAAAATTATGGAAGATATATGAGATTTTCTTGAAAAATTTCCTTATTTTGGGGGTCCGAATCTAGTAAGGGCCGGGGTCAGACAAAGTCTAAAATTTGTCGGTGTCAGATTTTGTGTTAGACTGCAGCATAGTTCATGGAAAAAATTGAAAAAATCCTCATATAAAAACATGTGCCATACAGTTCCAGCAGATGCGGTGTTTGCCTAATGTGTCCATGTGCATGCATATCCAAGACAGGAAGCTGCACACTAGAGATAGAGTGTACTGATGTTAGTGCTAATGGTAAGTCGTGTTTATTTTGACTCCATGTGTGTAGTACTTGAAGTGTTTAGATTCTTGAATGTTATAAAGTGTAGAATTAGATTATTGTGATTCCAGTTTATGTAAAAAAAATTTTTTGTTTCATTTTATACTATATACGCCACCTCTTCCTAGACTTCCTCAAACAAATCATCATCTTGCTTTTCTCCTCAAATAGAAGAAGACTAACGAAGACAAGGCAGGGGAGAACGAAGAAGTTAAAAGTTCAATATTTCCCTAGTTGTGCAAGTCAATGATAACACACTTATGGGGAAAGAGACCAAATCAGTAGACACCAAAAGAAGGAAGGAAGCTGGTGTCCCTCCCTTTCACACTCGGCAAAAACAAATCTTTTCTTCCAATGAAGCACAAGTGCTGTCTAAGGAAAACCAACTTCTCAATTTTACGTTGTGGTCTTTATCGTTGTTTAAGGCAAAAACAGGAAGGATAAAACAACAACAGACATGCCAACAAACAGGAACAAGTACAGTATGTTGAACAACACAAGGTAGCACACAAAACTCTCACAATTACTTATCAAGAAACATTTCATATCCTCAGCTTTTCCAATCAATATCCCTCGAATATGATACGAGAGTACAGTATGTTTATTCAAACTGAAAGAAAAAGTAGAAGATTAAAACAGCCAGAGTAGTACGTCTGTGCTGAACTGCGGCCAAAGCCAAAAGTTTAAGGTAACTCTACCATGTGAGTAGGTAGGGCCTAGCACCTCCCCGCCAGCTACTACTACTCCCTCGTCAAAAATTCAAACGGACGTACCAGCTTCGCTCAAATCAGACTCCTATTAAAAGTCAATGTTTTGTATTCGTGTATGAACAAATAATAACAATAGTTTAATCCTTTTAAAGTTCAGAAGAAATATTAATGTGGGACCCTAAATTGTCAATTACTGCATTTAACCTTCTAGGAACCGATTCTACCAGTTTTTCACAAATGTTACTTCCCCGCAAGGAGTCCCACTCGGACATAAAGTGACTTACTAAGGCTTCCTTTGTGTTACAGACTTCGCCAACCCATTTCTTCACCATGATACCCCACAAATTTTCAAAGGGATTAAGGTCCCGAGACTTGACAGGTAGATCAATTCGGATGACTTCTGGATGGCCTTGGAACCACTTCTTAACTATATAGCTGTCTTGACGAAGTAAGTTCTGCATAGCAACATATATGGGCAAGGGTGCAGGAAGCAGGAGGGCTCTGACTGTCGGGATCATCACCTCTTCTAGTATTTCCACATACTGCTGACTGTTCAGACGTTCATGAATTGGAACCAATTCGCCTGGCCCACATGATGACATCCAGCCCCACAGATCCACGGAAACTACCCCACTTTGACAACATGGTAAGGCATACTTCTCTTCAGATCTGAAAAAAAAAAAAAAATAGTCACTCTACATACATAACTGTACAGTATTTGTACATTTGAACCTAATTTTGCAGAAATTTCCTTATAACTTTTATGAATGTAATGGATTGTATAGTAACTGACAATGTGGCCTGGCCTAGTCACAGTCCATGTGCATATGTGAGAAAACCTGAAAGTTATCAGGTATGAAGTAAATTCAAGAGGTTGGACAAGGTGGAAGAAAGGAAATATGAACACGGGTAAAGTATAAAGGTAAGAGTGGGTGCCGAGACCGTTCAGGAATGCTTACAGTGCACCACGTGAGGTGCAAAGATGCCACTACCCCTACAGTTACTCTTGGGTAAAGATCAGTATAACTGATATCAATGACACTTGCCTTACTACAGTCATGTTTTAAGCATTGAAGTCCCTAGCTCCCTGACCTCCATCACTAAAATTTTGTACCCCATTTTCTCATCCAACTCCCTCTTCCCTGTGGCACCCAGCAGACCCAATAGGTGGCATAAAAGGTGGAAACATCACAACAGGCTTATCAATAACAAGAACTGCATATAATCTATGTCAGCAACAGTGTGCAGATCTGCATCTCCAGTTTTGGCTTCAATATTTTGAAAATATGGGTAGTCTGATGGTAGAATTTGGAGTTAAAGGGATTGTCTTTATCTGGTTTTAAAATACAGGCATATATCAAAACATATGGCTGAATAGGTGAGTTGGTAGTATAATAATTAGTGATAGAGACAAGTGGATGTTAGTACAGTTGTGGCGGGATGTTAAAAAAAACAAGCCCCACACCCTGAATCACACCTACTGACAATGGTCCCACAACACAAACTTTCCCCTTACTTTATCAACTGGACTCTTGGACAAAAGGACAAACAAAACAAAACATACCCTTAAAACTATATTTCCTAATACCACAATACTTAACATGGAACCATTCACAATCAAAATAATAATCACACTTACAACTAATCATAAACTTCACACTAAATATATAATAACCACCATTCAAATAATCAACGAAACCCCTAACAAAACTTAAATCACCCGCACACCAACACCCAAATAAATATGTTTATATATATTTTATAGACACCAACACTGTCTATACACACAAGCCAACTGTCTTTTATGGCACAACACCACTATATGAAACCCGAAGATTGTTTTCAATTTCCATAACGGACTTAACTCCTCGGGGTCATGGGTGTCATCGTCGTCGATATCATCATCATCATCATCCTAAATCTTAATTGTAATAAACAGGCCAGGTCGTCAACAGTTGATCAATCAAATGAGCAGTCCAAACAAAATCGTAATACAAGCCAAGTCATCAACAATACATCCACTTTCAAAAAACTTGGGTCTCTCCAAAGGAGGAATCGCAGCCTGCTTTGAAAATCAAAAACCACTTCCACGCTGGTCAGAAAAATATAAATGTAATCCAGCTCTCACACAACTGCCTTATGCTGCAGTCAAATAAAAAAAGCATTCGCTCCGAAACATTCACCACTGTCGTAACCTTACTAAAAATGTAAACAAACAATCTCATTTATACCAACAGTCTTCCTCACCACAAACGATCGTTACACTAACTACTTTCGCTCGCTAACACAATATCTCTCTCTCTCTCTCTCTCTCTCTCTCTCTCTCTCTCTCTCTCTCTCTCTCTCTCTCTCTCTCTCTCTCTCTCTCTCTCTCTCTCTCTCACACACAGGATTTGGCAAAACAAAAATAAAAATAAAGCAAAAATAAATCCTCCACATTCCTCCCCCCTTACTTTGCCAAATCCTTCTCACACAACACTTACATTATTTTTTTCATAACCCAGCCGCAGTCGGGAACGGGACCTCTACTCCGAGTAACTGGGCCTCCATATACTCTCTCATTCACTTCTTCCTTATCACAATCATTCGCTACATTAACACTATTCCTATCTAAATTCCTATCATCTAATATATCATGTACAATCATATCTACCTCGTTCTCATCTGGCCCTATAATTACACTCATTTCTGTAAACAGTTCATCCATTTCATCAAAAACATTCTCAACTTTAGTAAAAGATTCATTCATACTACTAATCATTCTCCTATCTCTCACTCTCGCATTCGTCATCCTTTCTTTTACATCACCTAAGGAAAAGCCACACACACTATAGGTATCATTCATACTCAGCCATGATTCATCTGTATTAACACATTTATCTTCCATACACACTTGCACATTTACACCCTTGTCATACTTATTTCTATTCTCACTTTTACTTATAAAATTTCCCCTTCTTTCATCTTTACTTAAAGCTCTTGTATTCTTCCTTTTCTTATATTCTACTAACACTAACTGTTTACCTTCCAGACCTAAGTCCTCATACATACTAGGTTCACCCATGTTCCTTTTCAACCATTTACTCATCCCATTCTCTTGGATATACTCAGGTACCTCTTTCCATTTACGCAACTGGTTGTGGTGGGCCCTAATTTTTTCCCCAATACCACCAACACACAACTTACCCAAAACGTAACTTAATCCACTCGAACCAACTTCTAACACCTCATAGGGACCTTCAAATTTATCACGCACCTTATTTACATTCATTCTACCCTTTTCAATTACTTCTTTCATCACTCTTTCACCAACTTTAAAGCTTTCAAACCTCTTATTTGCTTTCCTCCACACATCTCTATCATCCTCCGACACACCCAACCTCGGTCTTATTATTTTTTCAAAATTTAACACAAACTTACATGGAGACATACCCGTACTCTTATGCACTGTTGCATTGTAAGCCCACAACGCTCTACCAACATACAAATCCCAATCATTACCACATGTACTCATCATTCGCAAAATTTCAGTTAATGTTCTTACAGTCCTTTCAGCCAACCCATTCGCACTTGGCATATAAGGAGTCGAATACACATGTTCAATACCCCATTCTCTTAACATCTGCTCAAACTCCCATCCAACAAACTCAGGGCCATTATCACTTAACATTCTCACAGGCTTACACACACACATCGGCAACATCACTTGACCAACCATTCTTGCAACAGTCTCGCTCCGTTTATCCTTGATGGGTATTGCATAGGTAAATTTACTCATGTGATCAACCATAACAATCATTCCCACATGTCTTCTCGCAGTCACAGGCAACGAAACACAATCAATCACAAACATCTCAAATGGTTCTTTCATACGTAATCTCAAAACAGGCGGATTAGCATGCACTCTCTGATACTTCCCTTTCTGGCAATCTTCACACGTAGTCGCTACATCCTTACATATCTGACTCAACCCAGGTGTAAACAATCTCTCACGCATGCATTCCCATAATTTATTCTTACCCATATGCCCATATCTGTCATGCACTAACATACACATACTTACTGCTGCATGCATTGGAAACACAGGAACATATATATCTTCATCCATTCCTTTATGTAGAAAATAAACAATATTCTTACACACAATAAGTCTCTTACTAACTTTCTTATACACCTCTAAATCAGACGACCATTCTTCTACCTCAATACTATTCAACATACATTCACGTAACCTTTTAATTTCCTCACATTCATCTTGCATTTCCTCCACCTCCTCTTTAGTCAGTAGATCATCCTCACTCCTCGTAATATCAACCATGCCAACAAAATTCGCCATAAATACACTATTATCTTCTATCACAACTACTTCACATCCATTTTTCAGAAGCAAACCACTACCAATATCAACTGATAAATCATGCAATCTTAAAAAGTCAATTCCTATCAAAAAACAACTAGGCATCTCATTCTCTCCCATTACAATAAAATTATGTTCCACCTCCATACTTCCCAGTTTTACTTTCAAACGCACTTCTTCCCAAACTAGCAAACTTCCTTTACCTATCCCATGAATTCTCACACTCGTACATTGCCGTTTCACTTCCCAATTGTACCGCTCTATTTCCTTGATAACAGACATATTCACTAATGACACTTGTGCACCTGTATCAATTAAACTACAGTATTCATTCTCATTTATACCCACATACGTCATCATTCTTCCTTTTACACCATGCATACAAATGTTTACTCTCCTATCAATAGGGTCATCCTTATCACACCCATGGTCATCTTCGCTATCTTCTATGCTCATACCACTCTGATTCAAATCACTCGGACAATCCTCCTTCTTACTCAACAACTTGCAACATCTTTCATTACATTGTAACCTCAATATATACTCCCTTTCAGTCTCTTTATTTGCTCGGTACTGCATCGGACGATTCCACCCAAAATACAAATAAACAGTGACACCATATAACATACTTACTACCCGCACACCAACACCCAAATAAATATGTTTATATATATTTTATAGACACCAACACTGTCTATACACACAAGCCAACTGTCTTTTATGGCACAACACCACTATATGAAACCCGAAGATTGTTTTCAATTTCCATAACGGACTTAACTCCTCGGGGTCATGGGTGTCATCGTCGTCGATATCATCATCATCATCATCCTAAATCTTAATTGTAATAAACAGGCCAGGTCGTCAACAGTTGATCAATCAAATGAGCAGTCCAAACAAAATCGTAATACAAGCCAAGTCATCAACAATACATCCACTTTCAAAAAACTTGGGTCTCTCCAAAGGAGGAATCGCAGCCTGCTTTGAAAATCAAAAACCACTTCCACGCTGGTCAGAAAAATATAAATGTAATCCAGCTCTCACACAACTGCCTTATGCTGCAGTCAAATAAAAAAAGCATTCGCTCCGAAACATTCACCACTGTCGTAACCTTACTAAAAATGTAAACAAACAATCTCATTTATACCAACAGTCTTCCTCACCACAAACGATCGTTACACTAACTACTTTCGCTCGCTAACACAATATCTCTCTCTCTCTCTCTCTCTCTCTCTCTCTCTCTCTCTCTCTCTCTCTCTCTCTCTCTCTCTCTCTCTCTCTCTCTCTCTCTCACACACAGGATTTGGCAAAACAAAAATAAAAATAAAGCAAAAATAAATCCTCCACACAGTAATGAAAAAATAAACTGCAACAAGTTAAATCATTAATAAGGTATTTGGAAGTACTGGCCATTTGCCTGTCCCAGACTGCATAGCCACTTTTGCATTTAGGCCTGTGAGCACAGGATTAAACCTACAAATTGAAAAAAATTATACATATTTTTCCTAACTATACAAACATGATTCCTTTAAATGGGGTACTCCAAGTCTTGTTTTCTACAACCAGACAATCTAAAGAAAAAGGGTTCAATTGAATCATAATATGGTTGCAAGGCCACTCCAGTGCATGGCGGTGCATAGCACCATCACATGACACACTTCCCTCTCTTCTGGTCAATTGTGGGACTCTGATTAAATGGCCCAGGTTTGCACAGCTATGAAAAATAGAAATTGCTTAAAAAATTTGTAGTTTATTCCTATGCAGATACAAACATAATAGTCGCGTGAAAATCCCTTAAAAGAGAATCTTTCTTTGGTGGGGGAAGTCTCCGGTAAGATATATGCCCTTCCTCTTTGACAGATACAATTACCTATAAGTGAGCAAAAGGTCAGAAGTGGAGTATATTGGAAGTGTACAGCTGGCTCTTAAAAAGGCAGAGCTGTAAAGCCCAATGCAGAAAGTTTAGTCTTTTGCCAGGGTTGAACCTATATGAACATTAAGTCACAAAATGAATACAGTATATCTAATACATAATCAATCATAACTGAAAAACCATGACATTCTTACTTGCATTAGTAAAGGCTTCATGGACATTGTGAATACCATTCACTTTAATCCTCATTACATACTGTTACAGTGCAGAGAATAACCGATGCGTTTGATAAAAAGTTGTGTGTCCCGTAAGAGCATATTAGATTATGTGTTGAGCTGCAACAATAAGGCCTAAAGAGTGTGTCCTAGACTTATGAGTACAATCTCTAAGGTAATGGTCTTTAAAAGTGCTATATCTCTTCAATACACCAGCTTTGAGGACTTATACTACCGAAAGGTTTTTGCAGAATGCTAGGGTTGCAGCAAGACCACGGATTTCATGTGCTCTACGGTAGGGCCTGGCAATGATTCCCTTGAGGATTTATAAGATCTAATGATTGTTCCCTTTAACCAAGAGGAAACTGTGCATTTTGATATTTTCTATTTGAAGTGACCTGTGCTCACAAACAAATTGGGGTATTTTAAGCTTAAGGTATGCTGATCTCTCTTTATTTACGAATTGCTCTCAAAGGATGGTAAAATAGCATCCACATCATTAGTTACCTCTTTGAGAGACAAGATCATGAAACAGTCAAATCCGAGATTGTTTTCTACCAGATTTTGGGTCTCCGCCACAAATACGGGAAAAAAAGATCGGGAAAATTCTTCCGAGTTTCTGGAATTTGACATGAGAGACCATGTAGTTCACTTACTCTCTTGGCTTAATCTAAGACAAGGAGAAAGACAGTCTTTAGGTTAAAGTCCCTGTCCAAGTCTTTATACATAGGTTTGTAGAGGGCTTTCTTTAAAGATCTAAGGACCTTTGTCACATCCAAGGAGGTGGTTTGAGTTATCGCGGAAGACAAGTCTACTCAACACTCCTAATGAGAGCTGAGTGTTCCCATAAAGAGGAGAGATCAAGCCTTTTCAGTTTGGAAGCCTGGATCAAGGCCAAGTGGTAACCTTTTACTGCAATGACAAAGTGATTTCTTGTTCCTTGGGAACACCATAATGTCAGCATTCAGGGGAATAGTTGAGTAATATACCCCCTATGACACCAATCACAGAAGATTTTCCACTTGGCCTGGTAGACTACTGCTGACAACTTTCGGAGATATCCGTAAAGTTATTTTGCAGTTGCTACCGAAAAGCCTTTCTTTCCGATAGTCTTCAGTCATAGAGTGACAGGCAATGCACTGCTTCATGGAACTTTCTTAAGTGTGGTTGACATAGTAGGTTGGCTATTCTGGAAGTTTTCTTGGCACTTCCGTGAGAAGTTCTAGCAGGTCTGGATACCACTCCGCTGTTGGCCACTTTGGAGCTACCAGCATTAGTCTGACCCCCTGAGATATTCGGACTCGGTTCAAAATCTGATGAATCAGACAGCTGCGAGAATGCGTAACTGTCCAGTCCATTCCAAAGGTGCTAAAAGGCATCTTCTATTACTGCAGCTTGGTCTGGGACTGGTGAGCAATACATTGAGAGAGAGAGTAGTTCAGGTGAGTGGCAAACATGTCCAGTAATGGGAACCCCACAAAATCAAAATACTTCTTCATTCGGAACCAACTGTCATCCCTGATCGACTCAAATAACTGGCAAAGACGTTCCTCTACCCAGGGATAAACCTCGCCGAGAGGGAGATTGAGTTGGTCAGTGTTCACCTGTGGACCTCTACTGCAAATTAGCAGATTAGGAGCGAGGCTGCGTCTCCTTGTTTGGAGATGTAGCTCACTACCGTGGAGTTGTCAATCAGTTGTTTCTCATCATCATCACAGAGTGACCTCTTAAGAGTCTTTGAGAAGTGGAGTAACGCTAGTTGTGTCACTTTCCTTTACAAGATATTGATGTGAAAGGAATTATGGGGGAGAAACTTGAAGGGGGCTTCCCCCTAACAGGTTCTTCTCTGTCAGTGACCAAAGAAGGCTTGTCACAATCTACTGGGGCACCAATAACGAGATTGCAGGATAACTGGACGTCTGTGACCACTAGCCCTTCAGAGCCCAATGTACCGAGCGAAGATGGATTATCCCAAAGGGTATGAGTTTCTCCAAAGAGGAGAGATAACCATTTGGTTTCTGTCAAGAGCAGACAGCGAGTGATTTTCCTTCCAGAAAGGTTTCTGCTATGTTCCTTAATCCCAGGATCCTGTTAGCAGATGGATAAGGTCTGGATCGGACTGAGTCTATCTCCATAACTAGGTACCTGATGAATTGTTGAGGAATGAGGCTGGACTTCTATAGGTTTAGTTGGACCCCTAACTCCTTGCAAAAGTCTAGGGAGAGATCCCTGTGCCTTATCAGTAGAGCTTGGGACTGCGCTAGGAAAAGCCAGATGTCTAGCTACCTCAAAAGCCTGATACCTATGCACGAGTCCAGGCTGAAACAAGGGCAAAAATTTTGGTAAAAACCTGAGGGGCTGTTAACAGGCCGAAGCACAACACCCTAAAATGAAAGGGTTAGAACAAACAACAGTAAAGACTGAATCCTCTTTTCTGACAGAAAAACCCAAAAAGGAACACTATCTTCATCCCAAAATATACTGAAGAATCCTCTGTGTTAGAGAAGTGACCAGGACTCTCATATGCTCTAAAAAATTGAGTAACCACACCTGATGTACGCGGACCTGCCTTAGTAATCAGTTTAAGATCAACCTGTCATCTAGGTATAAAAGCATTCTTACACCCAGAAGATGTAGCCTCTTGGAAATTGGAGTCATCACTCTTATGAAGACTTTAATCCATCCAAGTCCAAACCAGGCATCTGAATTCATATACCTTTATTCCATCAATAAACCCTCGGTGACATCTTAACTAATGAACTGCAATATGGAACTAAGTGTGTCAAGTCTATCATAAACATTCAATCTTTTCTAGAACTCCATGAAGGATTTAAAGTATTTTAAACCTGTTTAAAATCAATACATCTAATACTGGTCTGCAACACCCAATGCCTAGACTACCAACAGCAACCTGTTTTAAAACACCGGGGGAGGTATTGGAGACGACATCTATCACTTACTTGGCCAGAAACTTTGAAATTTCTAACTTCAAGTGGGATTAGGCAGGGTCTTTGAGGAAAATTGATAGAGGAAGAGGAAAAACAGAAAAAAAGGAGAGTGGAGCAAGGCAGAATCCAATAACCCCCTCTCAGCACTGGGAGAACCTACGACTCCAAAAGGATTTCCCTACCACCGATAAAAATGGGCTAACCTTCCTCCTACAAGGATACCCTGGTAGAAACCACTGTTGAATTCTCCTAGAATAACAAGGCATCCTGCTGGAACTACTACTGGGCCTCCTGTTAAGTCAAAACCAAGGTTAAGGAAGCCATAACATCATTATCATCCTCATGATGATGATGAGGATGATTATTATTATTATTATTGTTATTGTTATTATCAGCGAAGCTACAGCCATAGAAGGAAAAGCAAAATTCTATAAGCCCAAAGGCTCCAACAGGCTAAAATAGCAGAGAGGAAAGAAAATAAGGAAATAGTAAATGATATAAGAAGTAATGAACAATTAAAACAATATATCTCTAAAAACATTAAAATTAAAACAGATAAACTATAAAAGGACTTATGTCAGCCTGTTCAACATAAAAACATTTGCTGCAAGTTCAAACTTCTGAAGTTCTACTGATTCAACTACTCGATTAGGAAGAACATTCCTCAACTTGGTCACAGCTGGAATAAAACTTCAAGAGTACTGAGTAGTATTGAGCCTCATGATGGAGAAGGCCTGGCTATTAGAATTAACTGCCTGCCTAGCATTACGAACAGGATGGAACTGTCCGGGAAGATCTGAATGTAAAAGAATGTCAGAATTATAAAAAAATCTTATGCAACATGCATAATGAACTAACTGAACGACGGTGCCCGAAATTAATATCTATATTAGGAATAAGAAATCCAATAGACCATATGTTCCTGTCCAACAAAGTAAGATAAGAAAAAGCAGCTGAAGACCAGACGGGAGAACAATACTCAAAACAAGCTAGAATGAAAGAATTAAAACACTTCTTCAGAATAGATTGATCACTGAAAATCTGAAAAGACTTTCTCAATAAGCCAATTTTTTGTGCAATGAAAGACACAGACCTAATGTGTTTCTCAAAAGTAAATCTGCTGCCGAGAATCACACCTAAAGTTTTAAAAGTTATATAAAGTTAAAGAAACATTATCAATGCTGAGATCCGGATGTTGAGGAACCACCGTCCTTGACCTACTTACAATCATACTTTGATTTCTGTTAGGATTCAACTTCATACCCCCATAAATTGCACCATGCACTAATTTTAGCTAGATCTCTATTAAGAGATTCAGCAACCCCAGATCTACATTCAAGAGATGGAATTGATGCACAGAGAGTAGCATCATTTGCATATGCAAAAAGGTTGTTTTCTAGGACAAACCACATGCCGTGTGTATATAGTAGGAAAAGTAATGGGCCAAGAACTCTAGCCTGAGGAACACCACATATCACATTCCTATACAGTACTCACTTTGGTCACCACCAACACCTCTTTGCGATCTATTACTAAAATATTCAATACTGATGCTAAGAAATGACCCACCCACTCCTAACTGAGTTTTAAAACAAGGGCCTCATGATTAACAAGGTTAAAGGCAGCACTAAAATCAAGGCCAATCGTACAAACTTCCTGATGACAATTAAGTGATTTCTGTACACCATTGGAGATTGAAAAGTAAACATTGATATAGTGTAATAAATCTAATTACAAAATTTTGGTGGACTAAAAAAAAAAGAACTTCATTACAAGATTCTAGCCAGAGCTTCTCTCAATAGTATGTAAAAAAAATATTCTTTGATCTTATAAAACCAATGCATGTTCATTGACAAAAAAAATAAATGCAAGAAAAGGGTATAATTTTTATAATGAATGTTTCCATTCCAATAAATTTGGCTATCTTAAGTTCTAAATTCTTTATACCCATAACTTATTTCCCCTGTATTCCTTAGAGCACTATCATGTCTTCATTTCTAAAGTTAATTAACTGAGGCCTTGCTCTTCGTGTACATCTCTGAACCTTGCACTGGCTCGTCTGGACAAGAGAGGAATGACAATTCTACATACAAATCTTTTAAAATTTACTAATATTTGTCAATTCTCTTAGCCCATCTTTAAGCCCTAATGCATGCCTATGAATATGGAATGCTGTATGGATATAGTACAGTAATAAATCATACTTAATTACCTTGACCTTGCCGGCCGCCAACGGTGAAGTCTCCCCTTACTATCACTGCAAAATGTTTTCCTGTCACACCAGATGATGGTTTCCCAAAATTGTTCTTTCATCGGGAGGTGGTGAAGTGCAAAGCCAAGCCGCTGTTCTTTATGACTCTGCCAAAGAAAAGGTCTCATTGCGCTTTTTTCATATTTGAGACCAAATTCTTGCAACCGACGTCTTATGGTACACCTTGATAACTGCAGCTGAGTTGCAAGTTTTCCTATCGTTGATGATGTAATTGGCTGCTGGTAAACTGCATCAATTATTAGTTTGTCTTGCTCCTGAGTTGTGCAGCGGGGTCGCCCACTTCTTGGTTGATTCTTCAATCCTACTCCTTTTGTGTATCTTTTCAGCCAGCAATTTACGGTGCTTCTCGAAAGGTTTAGAAGTTCGGCTATTCTGATTTTCTTAATGTTAGCTCGATACAATTCTACTATCGCCCTCCTTGTAGATGCCGAAGATTCTAGTCTTGATTGGGCTGCTCCTGACTGATCCATATTTGACAGCTCACTGGTTTGGTGATCTATCCCTTCCTGTATTTTTGCTTTCTGACCACGCCCACATCTATACTCGTTGGAAACTGATAATTTGTTATGATGAATATCTTATTCAAGTGAGCCATAAAATTTACTAAAATTATTTCTATCATTATTATAGATGATGTAATAAAATAATTCTATAGCAGATTTCTTTTGCCATTTTGATTAAAAAATTTAGTGTTAATAATGATAAAATTAAAGATCAACTATTGTACTCTTTCAATGTAAACTAAAAAATTAACTACAATACATCAGAATAAAGATTAAAAATGCTGCATCATAGAAATTTTTCAAAAGATTAGAACAAATAAAATCTACTATCTGTTTCCTTTAATAAAAACATGTCAAGCTAAAATCAAGAAATATATAGGTTGAATGCTGGGGTTGTAAATTAGCAACTTCACTATCAAATACAAAATAATGTTCTTTCAACTTTGTCCTGCAATTTACAGTTGTACACAGGAATTCTTGGCAAACCTCCCTCTGAGACAGTACACCCTGTTACACTGTTACTGCATGGCAAGTTCCTCTGCCATCTCACCCTATACTATCTGTTTGGTTACTTGCACAGCAGTAAGGCTGTGAGAGAGTGCATTTCCTCAGAGTGAGGTGTACCCAAAATTCCTATGTCCAACTGTACTGTCCATACCAAATCGATTTCAAGGGTTAAACTTAGAAGTTACATATAAACGAATATGATTAATATAATGTTTTGCATGAAAAAGGATCTTGGAAACTATTATCATTTTTATAATTGCTAAGCTATTAGTTGGAAAAGCAGGATGCTAAAAGCCCAGGGGCCCCAACAGGGAAGATAGCTCAGTGAGGAAAGGAAGAAAGGAAAAAAGGAAAAATAAAATATTTTAAAAATAGCAATAACATTAAAATAAAGATATTTACATTCATTAAAATGTCTGTTCTTTTCTGGTTCATCCTCAACCTCTCCTCCCACACATTCAACTTGTAACTTCTTGGTATCCGAGCTAAAGGGCTGATAAGGAGCACTCCTCTTCTCTCCTCGTTTATCTCTTTCATATACTAGCTTCAGGTCAGGAGCCTTTTCCTGAAGTTCTGCTGTAATGGCACTTAACTCTCTCCAAGGCTTAATGGATTCCTGTCTCATTCCAAACGGTTCATCTTTCACATGCTCAGTACACTTCACCATATCTTCGCCATTATCTACAAGAAAAATGAATAATTTAGAATATAATTCCTATTTTTCCTAGCTATAAAAACCTGGAGCTCTTTACGTATTAGTATTTATTTTGACGAAGCTAAAACTAGCCGTTAAAGCTTTTGGAAGATGTAACTACCCTCCACTACAGTAGTTAGTACAGTAAGGAGGAGTAGCAGGGTAGGCTAGCCACCCTGCTCACACCAGCACTAGCGACTGACCGTCACTTTGAAATTGCGGCAGGATTGATTGATTGATTTGAAGTTTTCTTGCATGCTGACACCAAAGGTCATAGATGTCGATATCGTTTATTGTAAGTAAAGAATTAAAGGAATATTCAATTTAAACCATAAAAGCAAATATGTCATCATAAAAGTTAAATAACTTTCAGAAGACCTGCTTCTGGAATAAATCTAAAAATGCCGCTAGCATTGTACGACACAAAGTCCAAGAATTTTGGCAAGGATGAACCTGCTATCCTCACCTCGGGCCTCAAACAGATATCCATTTCTTTCCATGCTATAAGTGGAGCATTCAGTCAACAAATGCCTCTGTCAAGGTATCAAACAGTCATCGCAATATGGTTGGCGTTAGCAGATGCTTATGTGTCATCCGAGTGTGACCAATGCGCAGATGACAATAGTCTCCCACTTTCAGGAGCATCACATTATACCTCCAAGGGATATAGCATTTGTTATTTCTCTCATCTTATTTTCAATTAAACTATCCCAATGCTGTTGCTAATACAGTGAACCCTCGTTTATCGCGGTAGATAGGTTCCAGACCCGGCCGCGATAGGTGAAAATCCGTGAAGTAGTGACACTATATTTACCTATTTATTTAACATGTATATTCAGACTTTTAAAACCTTCCCTTGTACGTAGTAATGTTAACAAACTACCCTTTAATGTACAAAACACTTAATGCATGTACTACAGTACCCTAAACTAAAACAGGCACAAATATTAAAGGCGATTTTATATCATGCGTTTCCTAAACACGCCAAAAAGCACGATAAAAAATGGCAACCAATGTTTTGTTTACGTTTATCTCTGATCATAATGAAGAAACAAACGCATTTACACATCTGTGTATAGGTTAGTTTTTGCATCGATTATATTGATTATTCAGTACAGTATGTTGATTTTGTTATTACCATTGTTTTACTTAATTTTTCTTAGGACTTCCAAATGAAATGTTTTTCTTTATGGCGCCGCCTGAAACGACGGCGTAATAAAGTACGCTCAGTAAACAAACGAAGGCATTTAACGCGCATGATGAAAGTGATAAATAATGATATTACAGTAAAAGCTTTTAGAAAATGTTATTACAAATATAATTTACCGTATCTATATAAAATCATACATACGTAGCAGAGCAGGAAAACAATTTACGAGAGAGAGAGAGAGAGAGAGAGAGCCTTACCTTATTTTTTGTTTGGGTTCCCCCAGGTCCCTCAGTGTGAGGCACCTCGTATATCCACCAGAGAGTTGCTAATACATCTTCCGGTGTATTTTGCATCTTCCAGTCTTGGATGGTCTGGGATGCATCTTAGGTATTTATCGAGCTGATTTTTAAACGCATCTACGCTCACTCCTGATATGTTTCTTAGATGAGCTGGCAGCACATTAAATAGTCGCTGCATTCTCGATGCTGGTGCGTAGTGGATTAATGTCCTGTGCGCCTTTCTCAGTTTACCTGGAATGCTTTTTGGCACTATTAATCTACCTCGGCTTGCTCTTTCTGATACTTTAAGCTCCATGATGTTTTCAGCAATTCCTTCTATTTGCTTCCATGCTTGTATTATCATGTAGCGTTCTCTTCTCCTTTCTAGACTGTATAGTTTTAAAAATTGCAGTCTTTCCCAGTAATCAAGGTCCTTAACTTCTTCTATTCTAGCAGTATAGGACCTTTGTACACTCTCTATTTGCGCAATATCCTTTTGGTAGTGTGGGTACCATATCACATTGCAGTACTCGAGTGTACTACGTACATAAGTTTTGTAAAGCATAATCATGTGTTCAGCTTTTCTTGTTTTAAAGTGTCTGAATAACATTCCCATTTTTGCTTTACATTTAGCCAACAGTGTTGCTATTTGGTCGTTGCATAACATATTCCTATTTAAAATTACACCAAGGTCTTTAATTGCTTCCTTGTTTGTGATTGTCTCATTATTAGGTCCCTTGTATGCATACACCATTCCTTCTCTGTTTCCATAATTTATTGATTCGAATTTATCGGAGTTAAATACCATCCTATTTATCTCCGCCCATTCATATATTTTGTTTAGATCTCTTTGTAGTGAGTTCCTATCTTCATCACAAGTAATTTCTCTACTTATTCTTGTGTCATCGGCGAAACTTCTCACTACGGAGTTTTCAACATCACAGTCTATGTCTGAGATCATAATAACAAATAGCAGTGCAGCTAATACCGTACCTTGGGGCACACCAGATATTACCTGGGCTTCATCTGATTTCTCGTCATTTGCAACCACTATCTGTTTTCTGTTTTGCAGGAATTCTTTTACCCATTTTCCTATCTTTCCCACAATATTATGCTTTCTCATTTTTTTCTCCAATATGTTATGGTCTACCTTGTCAAAGGCTTTTGCAAAATCTAAATAGATCACATCTGTGTCTTTTTCATTTATCATATTATTGTATATGTTTTCATAGTGAGCTATCAGTTGGGTCTGTGTACTTTTTCCAGGTACGAAACCGTGTTGACCCATATTAAACAAATTATTTTTGACCAAATGGTTCATTATTTTCTTTTTTATTACCCTCTCATACACTTTCATAATATGTGATGTTAGACTAACAGGTCTATAATTGCTTGCCTCTAGTCTTGATCCACTTTTGAAGATAGGGGTTATATAAGCTAATTTATGTTTAACATATATCTCGCTCATATCTACACTCTGTCTTAGCAGTATTGCAAGTGGCTTCGCGATAGTGTTTGCAGTTTTTTTAACAAAATCGCTGGATCTGGTCCGGCTGCCGATCCATTTTTAATTTCGTTTATAGCCGTGACAATATCTGCTTCATTAATATCTATATCCGTTAGATATTCAACATTTTCTTCTCTCATTTCTGTTTCATTATTCTCATTCGCAATTCTTGGCGTGAACTCACTCTTATATTTTTCTGCTAATATGTTGCATATTTCCTTTTTTTCATTCGTTAGCCGTCCTTCAATTCTTAGAGGGCCTATTTCTATTCTCCTTTTATTCATCTTTTTTGCATAGGAGTAAAGTACTTTGGGGTTTCTTTTTATATTTTGAAGTGTCCTTTCTTCTAAGTCCCTTTTTTCATTTTCTTTCGACTGTATAATCTTTTGTTCTGCATTTTCTATCTTACATTTTATTTCCCTCATTTTCCACACATTTTTTTCTTTTGCAAGATTTTTCTTCCACTTTTTAATTTTCTGAAATAAGATCCTTCTGTCTCTTGGTAGGCACGTCTTTTGTTTATTGTTTTTTTTCGGTACATATTTTTCAACAATTTTCTCCAGTATTTTGTACAGTATATCCGTATTTACCTGTATATTATCACTTATAAATACATTTTTCCATTCTTTATTCAGTTCTTCATTTATTTCTGACCATTTTATATTCTTACTGTAAAAGTTATATTTTCCATATCCTTCCCAAAGTTTTGTGCTTTTATTAATTCTGTGATCACTTGCTTTGGAATGAACTATCAATTCTATGACATTGTGGTCTGAAATTCCCGTGTTATACACTATTATTTCTTTAACATAATTCACCTCATTCACAAATACTAGATCTAGGACATTTTCCTTTCTTGTTGGAATGTGGTTTATTTGTTGCATATTATGTTCTAATAGCATATCTTGAAGTTTTTCAAATTGCCTCTTATCTTCTGCGCTACTATTACTATCTTTTTTATATGTATACATACAACCACTTTCTTCTATCCGTTCTTTCCAATCCACGAAAGGAAAGTTAAAATCTCCGGATAGGAGTATATTCCAGTCTTTATGGTTTCTACATATATCATCTATTTTTTCTATTATTATGTCAAACTCCTTAGTGTTTGGGGGTCTGTAAACTACAATATTCATTAGTTTTTCAAATTCAAATTCTACCGCAATCAATTCACATTCTGTGTTGCTGTATTTTTCACATACTTTTCCTTGATTTATGTCTCTTCCATATATTGCGGTTCCCCCTTGATTCCTATTTTTTTCTGTCTGATCTATAAGTTTGGAAACCCTTTATCTGGTCATCACTGCCAGTCTCTTGGGAATACCATGTTTCACTTATATTTAATATATCTATTTTTTCAATTTGGGTTAGTTCTTCTAAGAACTCTATTTTCCTTTTAGAGTTACTCGTGACTAAACCCTGTGCATTCATTACTATTATGGTTTGTGTTTCATCCCCATTATTTAATATTGGTAATAATATGGATTCTCCCATGCTTCCTTCCTGTTCTGATATGATGTTCTTTTCTTCATTTCCCGGAATTCTGCCATTAAAAAATCCAACTTTTCTATTATATTTGCTCTTTCGCCTTCATATTTATTTGTGTGTGTATACCTGCAACTGTCCCCATATCTGCACCAACCCCTGGCATTATAGATGCATTCTTTGTAGTTGGGCTCTAAATGTGCAGGTTTGGTTTGAAAGGCCTCATATCTTGGGGCTCTTGGTTCAAAGTGCGGTATATACACGGCCTGCTTTTTTGTTTCTTTTTTTGTTTCTTTTTTGCTTTCATTTTTCTTTTCAGTTTGCTGAGTTTTCTTACTTTCATTCATGGTTGCAGGATGCATATATCGACATTTTTTGTTGTAAATGCATCCTTTTCCTTCTTTTAGGTTTTTGCATATTTTTGGATGGAGATCTCTGCATTCGTCTCCATATCCGTCTAAATACGCACATTTACCATATATTTCATAATTATGGCATATCTTTGGATGCTTGTAGTAGCATCTTTCGCCAAATCTGCAATTCCCTCTTTTCAGCATATTGCAGACTATATCCTTCTTTTCTATTTTTTTCTTGTTCTTGCTCTTCCCTAAAATTATGTAGGTCCGGGTAGAGTCTCTTGGGTCTATTATTTGTTTCCATCTGGTAATTTATTTCTTCATAAGTATGTTGTTGGATGGCATCATAGGTTATATCAATGATTTCTTCTGCATCCTTACACATATCCTGTTCATTGTTCTCTTCTTCTTTTTCTTCTTCTTCTTCTTCTGTTTCTTCTTCTTCCTCTTCTTTATCTTCAACTATTTGCAGATTTAGTCTCGACTTAATTATATTTTCTATCCAGACTAAGCATGTTGAGCAGAATACCTTTGTGTCTTTATTTTTTATTTTTTGCTGTATTTCAGCACATGTGGGGTGTGTTGGGACATGACAGGCATCACATTTTCTAATCAATTGTTGAGGATTATTAATGGAATACCATATCTTACATGTATTACACCATTTTGGCATTCTTTTTCCCATTGCATCAATCAGCATATTCACCATATTGGACTTCTTATTGTTCTTTGATGGAATGTGTTGATTGATGTAGACTTTCTTTATAAGTCTCTTTAACACTTGGATTTTCTTTGGAATTTCTTCTATTATTTTGCTGATGTTTTCTGCAGATTTGCTCCAGTTTATTGGATCATATTGTTTCAATATGTCTGCGAATATTTTTCCGTCACATTGGTTGACGTTACTAGTGACCTCTGTTATCAGACGGTCGAGCTCCTGTTTCGCCAACTCATGGAATTTATTTTTGCTGAGTCCAGCGATGTCTCTCCAAGCCTTGCCCGTGTTGTACATAGCCATCTTGATTAGATTTTTAGTAATTCACAAGATAACTATTCTATGCCGACGTTTTATCCCACTTCTCCGACCTCAAACTAATCACTGACTATTCACGAAAACTTGTAGCTATATTGCACTCGATAGCCTTTTGAGAGAGAGAGAGAGAGAGAGAGAGAGAGAGAGAGAGAGAGAGAGAGAGAGAGAGAGAGAGAGAGAGAGAGAGTTGTTTTACGTACGTAAATGTAAATTCTAAAAAAAAAAAAAAATAGCCCCATTTCATATAAAATAGGTTATTACAAATATTTTACTTTATCATATTACAGTAGTCTGTATAATACTGTAAAGTTCAGTACAGTATGTTGTTGTTATAGTCGTGGCGATGAAATTCTCACGAAACAAAAACACGGCATTCAATTACAACAGCTGATTCATTCTCTCTCTCTCTCTCTCTCTCTCTCTCTCTCTCTCTCTCTCTCTCTCTCTCTCTCTCTCTCTCTCTCTCTCTCTCTCTTTCGTGTTATACAATACTTACATATAGATGAAGAAACTAAAATTAGTTTTCTTAGTGTCAATTAAATACGAAATGAAAAAATTATGCCGAGTTTACATCCATTTCAATCGTTGCTAAAAATACGGCATCCGATTTCATCAGCAAACCACTACTTTTTGGGAAACCTCATTTTATTCTAGAAAATTGCTACTCTTTAAATAGTTAATTGCACATTAAGAAAGCATGTACTTTTGTTTTTAAATTTCGGGTGTGTTTTAAAAATCGAGTATTGTTGACTTCTTTTTGTTTTACTTTTGGCTGTGATTAGATCAGGTGACATCTAGCTGCCGCTCTTGAGAGTGTACGAATACACTAACAAAGTATCGTTTATACCATTTCTTAACTTATTCAAACCGTCTACAGTTGATATTACATAAGCACCTATCAAATGTTTTGTTTATTACATTTAAACCCCCCCCTCTCTCTCTCTCTCTCTCTCTCTCTCTACCTCTCTCTCTCTCTCTCTCTACCTCTCTCTCTCTCTCTCTCTCTCTCTACCTCTCTCTCTCTCTACCTCTCTCTCTCTCTACCTCTCTCTCTCTCTACCTCTCTCTCTCTCTACCTCTCTCTCTCTCTACCTCTCTCTCTCTACCTCTCTCTCTCTACCTCTCTCTCTCTCTCTAACAAATGATATCTTTGTTGCTCCTCAAAGTTTCATTTATATTGAAAATCAATCATGATTCTATTTTCCTTACTTTCTCCAATCTCGCACCATCGGTCACATCGCGGTATTTTCGAAGTTTCCGGAAAATCCGCGATATATGTATATACATGGGTTATGAAAAAAATCCGCGAAGTGGTGAATCCGCGATGGTCGAACCGCGAAGTAGCGAGGGCTCACTGTAATTAAAAATAAAGTTTCTGATTGTAAGTAAAAATTCATTACAGGGAATGGGATACCTTCTCGGTACCAACTTAGTGGCACCATTCTTTGCCAATGAATCTGCCTCCTCATTTCCAGACACCTACGTGCGCCGGAACCCAGCAAAACCGAACTGTTATACCTTTCAGGCCAATAATTAAAACCACTAAAGTCTTTATAACTAAAGGGTTACTAGAATAAAAAAAATTCTAAAGCAAAGCTTGTAAGGCACTTCTTGCATCACTAATAATGGTAAAATTGCCCTACTTTTTTAATGCTAATTTTTCAATGGTGGTTAGTATACCATATGGTTCGGCAGTAAATATGGAAGATATTAGAGGAAGTGCACCTCTACAATTAAAAGAACTGCTATATACTACAAATCCAATGTCAAGCACCAGATCTGGAGCCATCAGTATATATAAAAGCTGAGTTCCTTTGTTCTTTGGCATGTTCCATAAAAAAAAAAAAAAAAAAAAATATTTACAAAATCATATCTCTGGTAACTTCCATGGAGAGGTGGGTGATATCCTAAATGAAGTCCTATTTTTTGCTATATCAAGACTATTAATTGTTTTACCTGTAAACCATAAGGTTGAGAAGATTTTGCGTGCAATCCAAAATATCCACAATGCTTTACAAAGTTTGCAGTGACAGCCTAAACAGGTCTGGGTACCATTCGGAACACGGTCCATAGGTCATGTGTTGCAATGTGTAATTTAAATTGCCTTTATCCTTAGCAAAGACAATAAAATCATACCTTAGTCCTCCTCAAATGTATTCCTTAACTCTTATCATATTTTGTTGGCATAGCCTAATAAATTTAAGTTAATAATTCATTTGCTATCATTGAGGATTACACAATGATGATAGTGAAAGGTAACAGGAATAATTGGCAAGATGGCATTGAACACGCACAGTAACGACCTAATGGGTTAAAAGAAATAATGCAATCGTCTGCGTTTAAGACAATAGCTGGGTTAACAACCAACTGAGACATACCATAAACTGCTGTAAATACTTTAAGGTATTAAGAATGAAAAATGAAATTAAAACGCAAGATCACAAAACAAATACGAAGCTAACAAAGAACTGAAAAAAATCTGATTCCTGTTGTTTGTATTGTACTTATTCGGTACTTGTTTTCCTCCTGGCTGGTGGGTACTAGTATAAGAGTTCCACAAAGGATGATTCATAGCAGCGAGGGGATATTTTCTATTAATTTAAAATTCTATTTTGAAATAGTAAAGTTGATAACTGAATCAATAGCATTTTATTTTTTGAAATTAAAATGCATGGAAATAGCTTAATTTTTCTCTCAGATCCACTAATAATAATGGTTGGTGCAAGCATAAAAGCAATTTTTTATGTATCATGGCCATGTTTTCCTTGTCAGTGAATATCAAATTTGCAATGAAATCCCCCCAAATTTCAGTTGTTTATCATCTTGCTTCAAGAACCTGTGATAGACCTGTATGTTTCTGCTGATGGCTATAGTGTCTTTGAACTCAGCAAGTGGCTTGAAAGCCTTTTCTAGTGATGGAGAGATGATTGTGTACTTTTCATTATTCATTAGTTCAAGGGCTTACCTTCTAAAAACTGATCTACAGTATATTGTTAAATAACATATAGTTTCAGGTATTAAAACCAGAGATATATGCAAAAGTAATATGCCCTCATTTTATATAATTTCCAACTTAATGACAACCTCAAATATTAAATCACCATCATCGTCTACGCCCATTGATGCAAAGGTAGCAAGCTAACTCCCTAACCCCCACTAACTAGTGAGATGGGTAGTTAACCCTCGCTAAAATTTTAACAGCTCATTCTTCCAGTTCCACCAAAAGTAATACCGGTACCCCTAATAAATAACGAAGGTTTGTAATCCAGTTATGAAACAAGTACATATTTTAAAATTTCAGAATTTTATAAAATGATAGCAGTTTGTATGTACTTTGTTGTTTATGGTTTCATTATACAGAACATATACGTCTCTTTATACAGGATTTTCTGAAATTATTAATAACGTAGGATAGGGTATTACTGCTTTCTATATGTATAAATACAATGTATATAACATTATTAATACAGTACTTACAATCATAAAATTCTTCTGATACTTCAAAATCCTCTTTAATCTCTCTTTTTAATACATCTGACTGCTGTTCTTCTGTGCTTGAATAAAGCACCCTCAAAGTACTTTGTTGCATCCTTCCTTCACAAAGTGGTTCATTTATTTCTTCTTTCACACAACAAGACTCCTTTCTCCCATTTTGATCATGTCCACTCTGAAATTCTTCCTCAGAATCTGCTGGAAAAAAAAGAAAACAGATAACAGAGTTTGTATTTAACAATTAAATACATTATGATACAAACGCTTTACTTCAATCTATTCCAGTCTTATTTTCAATTCAACTCCACAGTTGATACTTTTAAGAGTATCCAACATATGATTTGTTATCTCTATTTTGAATTAATCTACTTTATAAAATTGATAAGTCATATATTAAGCAACCAAAATTTGATGGAAAATATTCTCATTTCTAGTATTTAAATTACCTGCACATTTTGTTTTAGCACCTAATACAAACCATTTAGCTCTTTACAGTGGATATCATTTTGGCAAATGCTGAAAACTAACGAAAAGGGAGGAAGTCAATAGCTCCACCAACTGTAAGGGCAAGCAGAGGTCATGATATCTCCTGCTAGGAAGGGCATCAATCTCACCCATCCTACCAGGGGAGGATACCACAGAATGAGAGGATAATAAGAAGACCTAAGGGTACGATCCCCGGACGGACCAAATCCCCTGCCCTAAGCGACTCATCACGCTTCTTTGCTCCCCCCATTGACTTTACATTCAGTAACTTTGACCACTGGTTATCACTGAGGTTAACCTCTAAGGATGTACCTGGAGTCATGCTTTCAAAATTGATTTGCCGGTACATACTGTAGTGCGAGGCTCCAACCTACACTCAACCCCTAAAGTGTTCACGAAGATCTTCACTTTAGTTGCATCCAGGGTCAATGCCAAGGCAGGCAGCCTTCCTTGTCCCATAGACAAGTGGTTAAATTCTAGCTGATGGCAGGACAAGTATGTATAAAGAGCTCAAGGTTTGTATACAGTCAGACTTCGTTAAAAGCTTGGGTAGCATCACCCAAGTCTTTTAATGTCACAACAATTTATTCAACTTAAACTTCAGTAGATTATTCCTGAAACAACCATGAACATAATTACCAGACCCCATAATAAATATAATACAAACTGTTAGATCCTCAAAGTAAATCTAATTAAACCAAATAGATACAAATGGAATAAACAAAAGGAGATACAAAAGAAAGAGAATTACTTGATAAGTTGCTTTGACTTTCCCTCCATCAGGTAAGTAAACAAAGTATGAAAAGATCACCAGACAAACGGTTCAGAGTGAGGTATGAAAGAGTAAAAGGACAAAACAATATAATAACATTCTTCCCCTCTAGATATAAAATTGGTTACATCACTTCATAAGTAATCAATCCCACCCATATCGGTTCGGAGCCCTTGACACCCAGGTTGATCTACGTACTGGAGGTGATGCAGCCTCTGTTCTAATTTCAGCTTCTGGGTGAAGTCCCATACCTTCCGGAAACTCTTGATGGGTTGTCGTGGGTGACACTGGAGATTGAGATGGTATGGCCTCTGGTGACAATGAAACAGAAGGTTGTTCTTGATTTTCAGAAACAGAATTATCCCGGCAGGAAGGGGGTTCTCTGCGGAGATGAAGCTGAAAAGTTAAATTATAAACAATCATTATTTCACTTCATTAATGAAGAAACCATTCGGACTGCAACCTAACCCACGAACGGGAGAGGTGCTCCCTCTGCAGAGTACACTACCGGCCGCCCATGAAAAGTGAGCGGCGATGACCTTGAGAAAAAACAAGATCGAAATTAAGCACTGAGAAGGCCGCACTCCCTTCCCCCAGCAGACTCCATGTAGAGGGGAAGGCGACGATAACAGCTGAATGGAAGAGTATCCAAACAATGGCAATTCCCCTGCGGCGGCGGCCGAGGCACACAAAAGGCTATTTGCCAATGGGATGAACAATGTCCAAGGGGGAAAGGTCGGGAGGGAAAGTTCTCCGCCCTTGAGAACCTGCCGTACTGCGCTATCACACAAACAGCAACATACGCTTCAAGGAAAGCTACAACATATTTATAAAAACATTAAAAATGTTTCCATATACAGTATATATAGAAGAGAAAAAAAAGTTAAAAAGAGAAACATTAATGGCAGTCCAAAATAGGCAAGGAGGTAAAGCGACAACAACCGCTCACCCTCCAAGCCAAAAGTAAACTGAAGCACTGTCACAGGTGCGTGAGTGAAGGGGCTAACTAGCTACCCACTACCCTCTGCTAACTAGCAGGATGGGTAGTTAACCCTCGCTAAGTTTTAATGGCTCGTCCTTTCAATTTCACCGTAATACCTCTAATAAATAGCATATGTTTGAATGCTAGTTATGGAACAAATATTTTTCTTTTTTTATAAAATTTTATTTTGTGTCACCCTTTATGTACGTTGAACTTTTCCTAGACCCATATTTGATTTTCATTATCACTTGTATTATTTAAAATCTTACCCGAGATTCAATCTATTCATTATCTTTATTACTGAGGTAACTCAGAAATGTAGTGCAGCTGGAGTGGGGGCAGCATAGAGAACAATAAGACTGTGCTACGTCCGGCTGCAGTCAGTAACCCACTACATAATGTATTTTCATTTCCAGATATACCAGGTCTTATGATGGTTATAGAGAGGACTTCTTGCAATTTATCACGATCCCCAAGATCGTGGCAAAACTCAAGGAGTTTGTCTCAATGAAGGAGAAGGATCTCCATCCAATCTGTGAGAGTCAGCCAGTCATCTAAATAACGAGGTAAACGAATGCCATTCTTGTGTGCCCAGGTCGACACTAGGAAGACCTGAGGTGCTGTGGGCAGGCCGACATATGGCACCTTGAATTGGTATATCTTCTTGTCTAGAATGAATCTTAGGTACTTACTTGACAAAGGATGAATAGAAATCTAGAAGTATGCATCCTTCAAATCCAGTTTTATCATAAAGTCCTTTGGTCTGACAGCCTGTCTTACAGTTTGAGACATCTCCATCTCGAATGGGGTTTGTTGTACAAACTAGTTCAATGACGAGAGGTCTATGACTGGACTCCAGCCTCTTCGTCAAGAAAGAGTCGAATGTAGAAGGTTGGAGACTCATCTAGGACCTCCTGGAGAGCGTCCTCCTCTAGCATGGTCTGGACTTCATCCTGAAGGGCCTGCTCCTTCGCGTAGGCTCGACCTCACTGGATGTCTGGTTAGAGGATCTAAGAGAGAGTGATCGAGACGAGGTATCCAACTCAGAGGCTGGATATCAACCAAGGTTCGGTTCTGCGAGACATCCACCTCTGCTATCTGCTCTGTAGGTATCCTTCCACTACTGAACTGGTCTGAGGAATGGCCCCCTAGCATAGTCTGCCATGCCTTTTACCTTCGCCTCCTCTACCTCTTCAACCTAGAACCCGAAAGGGCTGTCTGGGCGCTGCTTTATAGATGCAGCCTGCTTCAGAGCATGAGACTCCTTCTTGTGTCCCTGGCAAATTGCCGGTGATGATCTTTGTGGCAGTGATACAGCAGAGTATGGACAAGAAGTCAGTGCCCAATGGAGAAGGGAGTCGTGACTCACCTTTCTCAATCTCTATGCAACTGCCTCGATGTCCTACACGTTGAAGAGAGAGAGGGACTGTCCATTTAGGACTTGCGAAGTTTCATAGCTTCTCTCCATGGTACATGTTTCAGGAATTTTGAGATTGTGCGCAGACATTCATCAGGCGGAGGTGCTTATCCACCTATTTTGCTAGTGCTTAGGTAGTAGGTAGTAGGTTAGCCAAGGCACCAGCCACCCGTTAAGATACTACCACTAATGTGATGGGGTCTTTCGACTGGCCAGAAAGTACTACATTGGGTCCTTCTCTTTGGTTACTGTTCATTTTCCCTTTGCCTACACATACACCAAATAGTCTAGCCTATTCTTTACATATTCTCCTCTATCGTCATACACCTGACAACACTGAGATTACTAAACAATTCATCTTCACCCAAGGGGTTACTGCACTGTAATTGTTCAGAGGCCACTTTCCTTTTGTTAAGGGTAGAAGAGATACTTAAGCTATGGTAAGCAGCTCTTCTAGGAGAAGGACACTCCAAAATCAAACCATTGTTCTCTAGTCTTGGGTAGTGCCATAGCCTTTGTACCATGGTCTTCCAATGTCTTGGGTTTGAGTTTTCTTGCTTGAGGGTACACTCGGGCACACTATTGTATCTAATTTCTCTTCTTGTTTTTTTAAAGTTTATATAGGATATATTTGTTTTAATGCGGTTACTCTTAAAATATTTTATTTTTCCTTTTTTCCTTTCCTAACTGGGCTATTTTCCCCATTGGACACCACCAGGCTTATGGAATCCTGCTTTTCCAACTAGGGTTGTAGCTTAGCAAGTAATAATAATAATAATAATGGGTGTGCAACATGGCAAGACTAGGGTCTGTGTTTACACGCACTGACGTGCAATAATAAAAAGCACTTGTGCTCTTCATAACTCCCACAGGGGGTTGGCATGTAGCCTTATGGTCTTCTACAAGAGGAGGTATTCGCTCACGAAGAAAAGAACAAGGCTGAGCTGAACCTGGTATGCAAAAAGAACAGCAAGTTCTCCCTTATAAGAAGTCGAAACCCGAGGTGCAGCTCCCAAGGTAGCTGGCCTCACAAAACGGACGTTATGTAGTGTCCTATGAACACGACAGCGAGGGGAAGGTAGTGTAAAGAGCTGCCTAACTCCATCGTTAAGCTCCGAAAAGCTTTGCTCCGAAGAGCTAGAACAAGGCACAGATGAATCCAGCACAGGTTTGTGAAAGCCCCAGAGATTGGGGGGGGGAGAATAACTTGGGAGAGGGGCACCTCGATCACGAATGAGGCGGGTGCTCATCACTAGATGGAAGGTCTCAGTGCAATGAACTGTGCACCCTCAACATGCTGAGCAGGCGTAAGTTGGGGGAAAGCATCGTATGTTGCGAGCTGCGGAACATGCCCGAAGCCAGTTTCTGGGTACCCCTCAAAAGGATCCCCAGATGGGTAACCCCAAGGGATAATCATCATCTGCAACTGCTCTCGTTCGTCCACCAAAACAGAATGAACATAGGATGGATGAGCAGAAGCAAAGGTTACTGCAAGAAGAGACACGAGAAGCTCCTTTGGTGTATGACCTCCAGAGTCTCTATGGAGAAGACCATAGTCGACCCCTGGGGAGGCAGGCGAATGACTCCTGCTGGGTCCCTAAAAGCAGAACCTCTAGCAGCTGTTCCATAGAAGGGGTACCCAAAAGCCCCACATTGACGCACACACAGCATCAGCAGCGAGAGATTCTCCTATGGCCGAGGGCAGCGCCGCTTTGCTAGGAGAAGTAACGGAGTCCTCAGAACTGAAAGGTTGTCCGAAGGTAAAAGAATCACCACTCTTGCTCGACTGTTCCTTGTAGGAGACAGACTGAGCAAAGTCGGTGTGACAAGAACGAGCCGACAGAGAAATACACCTGGGTTTCTTTGCCTTCAAGGATGAACCAGAAGGGGAAATGTCCCGCTTGGCCTTTTTTTTCCGCTGCCTACTAAACCTTTGCCACTGGAAGGATGCCCACTCCCTACAAACCTCACAAGACGACTCCTGCATACACAAAAAAGGACGTGAGGATCCGTTGCTACAGCTGACATAAAGGTGCTGCCAGGACAAACCCGCACAAGAAGCCTCACGTAGCAATTACTCTGGAAAAAAGAATAAAAATTCAAAGTTTTAGGGCCAGATTGTATATTTCATATGAAATGAAAAAGTTAACAGGAGAGAACAGCATGTTTGTTCTTCACCGAGTTAAAATAAAAAGTGACGTCTTTTCCCGGGTGTGTGTTAGCAGGTGGCTAGTCTACCACCCCACTAAATATCGGAGGGTGATTACATCTTGCAAAAAGTCTTTTGGCTAGTTTTCAGCGCTTAACGAAATAATATCCACTGTAAAGAACTCAAGGTTTGTATTTGTGCCAGAACATATATAAACTACAATAAACTAACCTCTTTTCTTTGTCTGCTCTGATGGCCTTCTATTATCGATGAGCATCCTATCCTTTACTTTCGGTTGCCTGTAAACAGTTTTCCGACAACTTTGTCTTTGGGTATTTTGCCATGAAAGGCATTTAAGATAGTCAGGTATGACAGAAGGAATGGCATTCCCCGATAACTTGGGTCTCTCTCCTCCACTATTTTCAAAAAATATTGGGGCAAAATGCTTCTCACAAATAACATCGGAGGGAACAAGATCTCTTCTACCAATAGCCCTTCTCCACTTGTCACGGAGGATATGGTCTTTGGGAAAGGGAAACATTGCCATTGTACTTTCAAAGGAGTTGGTTTTGCAGCCAGGTACACAGCATATCCACGACATCTGCAGGAAAGATAACTATCCATTATACATATACACAATATATTTAATATGGGGGATTGAAATATAAAAACAGTAAATAAAAACACTGAATCTATCAGCTGAAAAATAATTTTTGAAATACAAACATTCCCATATAATGAATCACAGTATAAGAATAACCATGCACAATAAACTTATAGCAATTTGAAACATTCTTTGGACCTTTAATACTTACTACAGTCTTTTTGGTAGCAGTAATAATGGTCAAAAATACATTACCCGAGATAGCCAGTTGGAAATAGATATGGTTCATGTAGGTGGCAAGAAGTTTGAAGTAACATAATTACTTATAATTTATATCGTTACTCAGAGGGTTTTTCCTGCACAGTGGTTCTCTTCGCTCACAAATAAACAATCTCATTGCTCCTCTATTCTGGTAAGCATTACATGGATGAACTGCAGACACAAATCATGTGGGTCATTATTCGGGGATAATTTTTACTTTCAGATGACCAACAATAGCTAAATACTGAACGGAGCATTTTCAACAATCAATCAGGCCTACACAAATACCTGTAGATGAATTTACACTAAATTTCAAAATATATTAAACCCCTCCCTAGGAGATGTCTTTTGACCATAGTCTTGAATTGAAGAAGCGAGAAAAAATGGCACTTGTAAAACAATATCTGGAAATGTGTTCAGATATATATTGAAGCTCTATTGGTAAAAGAAAAGATAGGTAGGGATTATATTGTACAACATACAAAAAATGACAGAAGTGAATGCAAACATGTGAATAGTAATCCACCATCAGTCACCCAAAAGTAAACAATGGACTTAGTGAAATGGTGTTCGCATTTTAATCGTTCAATATGACAAATCTGAAAGTAAGTTTATTTTCCTTAGCGATACAAACCTTTAGCATCAGAGCTTGTTGACGCTGGGTCTTGACTAGTGGAGGGAGAGGTGAGTGAACGGGATGCGATACCCCGCGTAAGGACTCTTCCCTGGTTGAGAACTCAGTCTGAACTGATGAATAAGTGGGCAAGGCAAGGCTTGACCTTACCTTGGATGGGGGTGATGGTGTACCTTACAACGGCATCATACTGGTGAACGTTGATGATGGTCTAGAGCTGGTTATCATGGCCGCTGCGTAGTCGGAGAGTGCTCACGAATAGTCACCTGTTGACAAGCTGCTGATGGGGACTGCCGATCGTTTAGTGGATCGGCGAGATGGCGAACGGTGAGCAGCAAGGAGGGTGCCATTTGCCTTCTGATCTTTCTGGGGAACGACAAGCAGAGGGTGACTAGAGTGGTTGAAGGCTGCTGAGCAATGAACCGCCGGTGAACGGCGAGCTGGCGGTGAACGGCGAACAGGCGGCGATCGGCGAATCGGCAATCTGTGAGCCAAAGATTGTGACTGACGAGCAGTTGGTCAGTTGGCAAAGGGTGATCTGCCATCGATCGGTGGGTTGACTCGACGATCAGCGAGTTGGCAATCGTAGAGCCGAATGTGAATGGCGAACCACTAAATAAGTCAGCAAACGGCTAACCATTGTCGAATAGCGAATGCCCGCATGTCGACAGGTCATGGAAGTATGAGTGACCGGTTGGTTGGAACTAGCTAGAGAGTCACGAACCCAGTTCATCGAAGAGCAGGTGGAGAGGAGAGCTGGTCTGACGAGGGCCGTAAGACTAGGGAACGACAAGACCAAGGAGAGTCTGAGGTTTGGCGATCAGCGCTCGGAGATCTGAGAGGACGCTCTGAGTACTGATGATTGACAAATGGATAGTAAGAGTAAGGTTCGATAATCGGAGAGCTTAGCTAACGATCGGTGATTAGAGATCGGTGAGCCCGCAATAGCCGACTATCGGGAATCAGAAATCGGCGAGGTAGTGATCATCAATCTGACGATTGGCTATCGGTGAACTGGGGATCAGCGATGGGCTAGACTGGAGGTCGACGATCGGAGAAAGACGAGCTAGCGACGGGCGAGACGAAGTCAACGATTGGAGAAAGACTAACTAGCGATCAGCGAGACTGGAGGTCAACGATCGGAGAAAGACGAGCGGGCAATCAGCGATCTAGCGATCGGCGAGCTAGCGATCAGCATGCTGACTATTGGCTATCGGTAAAAGACAAGCTAGCGATCGGTGGTTGGTGAGCTAGCGATTGGTGCGCTAATGATCAGCAATCGGCAAGAATGGAGGTCAATGATCAGAGAAAGACGAATTAGCGATCAGCGAGCTAGCGATCAGCAAGCTGATGATTAGTTATCAATTAAAGACGAGCTAGCAATCAGCAATTTAGTGATTGACTGTCGGCGACCTGGCAATTGGTGAGCTAGCGATTGGTGATCGGCAAGCTGGCAATCAGTGATTGGTGATCTAACGATCGGCAATCGTTGAGCTAGCGATCGGCAAGACTGGATGTCAACTATCAGAGAAAGACAAGCTCTGAGAAAGACGAGCTGCAGTAGGTCGGAACACCTGGTCAGCGAACAGCCGAACAATGATCTGGAGACCGGAAGAGCCCTTTGGAAGAGCAAACATCCTCAGGAAAGGCTGGCGAACAAGGCCTTAATGGTGCGTCATGAACCTGGGTTCGTTGACAAGCAAGAGAGTGGTGAGCTAGCAATCAGCCATTGGTGAGCTATCAATCGGCAGGAAATCGGTGAACTGACAATCGGCAAGCTGAAGATTGCTAGCAGCGAGCTGGTGATCAGAGATCAGCAAGACTGAGAAAGACTAGCTGCAATAGGGCGGAACAGCTGGTCAGCGAAGAGCCAAATGATTGTCTGGAGACGGGATGTGCCCTTTGGAACTGCAAACATCCCTGGGGGAGGCTCGCGAACAAGACCTTGATGGTGCGTCACAAACCCAGGTTCATTGACGAGCAGGCAAGTCCGAAGAACCAGGTGAAGGTCAGGACCAGTAGAATCAGGACAAGAAGAATCCTACAAAGAGGAGAGCTGTAATGATGATGCTGAAGAGCCAAAGAGACGTCGTTTTGCCAAAGGCAAAGGAGCACCTCTAAGGAGGAGGAGAACAGTGGGTTCAAAGACTACGGTGACGAACCCCCAAAAGGACAGGAGGATCAGCAAGCTGATCAGCAGCAGCAGGCCTCCGAAGCGGAGTCTCTGTAAGTGGCCTCTCTCGCAAACGAGAGAGGTGAATACTCGCAGGAGAGACTTACCTCAGACTTTGCTCCGCCCCCAACAGAAGTCGACTCAGTATGGGGAGAGCATATTCTTTGGGCAAGAAACAGCAACAGCAATCAGCGTCAATGCGATTAGATAATGATGATGAAGGGTAGTTCTCTCTTGGAAGGGAGGACAACCTAACAACTGAGGAGGAAAACTCTCCCTCCGAAGGGAAAATACAGTAGTCCAACCCCAGGAGGTGGACCTTAGGGCAGTGCTCTTTGCTTCCCATCAATAAGCCTTGTTCAAGTTGAAGATCTGCATCTAACACTGCTCGAGAAAACGTAACCAGAGCTAGTTCCTCGAAGACGGTGTCCTGATCAGGAGCTGCCACAGGTGCAGGAGGACAGGTAAATGATGGCGCAGTGACCGCAAATTCCCCAGGAACGACCGGCACTGCTCTTCTACGTCAGTTATCATAGTTGAACAAAGAACGGCCTTGCTAATCAAGGAAAAATAAAACAAATTATGTAACAAAAACTCCCTCGGGAGAAGCACCTAGTCCGCAGATGGGAAAGGTGTTCACCAAAAGAAGAGACAAATTATGGACTGTGCACTCCCTTCCAGCTGACATCGACGGAAGAAGGAGAGCGGTAACATTAAAACTAACAAAACAAGAATTACAATTAATTCAGCTAAGAAAATTAACTACTCGGGAGAACCCGTCGACCCTCCGACAGGAAGGGGGTTCCCGTGGAGTCAAAGCAGATAAGTTAAATTAGAAACAGTCATAATTTCACTTAATTGATGAAGAAAACCATTCAGAAGTACACCCTAACCAGTGAACAAGAATGGTGCTCCCACGCAGAGTATACTGCCGGCCGCCCACAAAAAACAAGTCAAGCTCTGAGAGGGCCGCAATCCCTTACCCCAGAAGATTCCATGTAGAAGGAAAGGCGCCGACAACAGCAGAACAGAGGAGTATCCAAACGATGACTATTCCCCTGCAGCGGCGGCAGAGTCACACGGAAGGCTATCTGCCAACAGGATGACCGATGTCCAAGGGGGAATAGTCAGGAGGAAGAATTTTCCATCCTTGATAACCTGCCGTAATACCCAGTCACATAAAACTGCAACATACACAATACGGAAAGCTACAACAATCGCATAAAAACATTATGAATGGTTT